>NC_060272.1:80155714-80400135 GCF_021613505.1 Equus quagga
TAAGACCCCCGTCTCAGTTGGGCTGAGTCTGAAGGATGCTTATAGCAGTATCGGCCTTGCTCTGGACCTCACTCCTCCAGCGAGGGCTGCGTACCTTAGGGTGGCTCCCACCTGGCCAGCTGAGAAGCTCTGCTGCTCCCAAAGATGGCTTTTTTTCCTCTCCAGCAGGAATTTCTGCCTCTTCCGCCTCAGGACTGCCCCTTGTTGTAGGGGTTCTTTTCATCCAGTTTTCAGTTTTCTATCCAGGGTAATTTTTCCAAAAATAGTTGTAAGCTGGTTGTGTTCATGGGAGGAGATGAGTTCAGAGTCTGCTTATGCCGCCATCTTGATGAGATCTCCAGTTTTTGTTTTAAAGTCTAGTTTGTCTATATAAGTATTGCTACCCCAACTTTCTTTTCATTGCTATTTGCATGGAGTATCTTTTCCCATCCCTTCACTTTGTGTCTTTCAGTCTGAAGTGTGTCTCTTATATGCAGCATATATATGGATCTTTTTTTTTTTTATCCAATCAGCCACCCTATGTCTTTCAATGAGAGCATTTAGTCCATTTTCATTTAAAGTAACTATTGATAAGCATGTACTTATTGCCATTTTCTTACTTTTTTTCTGTATGGTTTTGTAGTTCTTCTCTCTTCTTCTCTTGCTCTCTTTCCTTGTGATTTGATGACATTCTTTAGTGTTACGTTTGAGTTCCTTTCTCTTTTTTGTGTGTGTATTTATTATGGGTTTTTGGTTTGTGGTTACCACATGGTTCATAAATAATAACCTATGTAAATAGCAATCTATATTAAGTTGATGGTTTCTTAAGTTTGACCTTTTACTAAAAGCCCTACGCTTTTATACCCCCAACACACATTTTATGTTTTTGATACCAACTTTTACCTCTTCTATTTTTGTGTATCTCTTAACCTCTTATCATAGATATAGATGATTTTAGTACTTTTGTCTTTCGACCTTCTTATTAGCTCCATAGGTGGTCGATTCACTACCTTTATTGTATATTTGCCTTTACCAGTGATATTTTTTTCTTTGATAATTTTCTTATTCCTATTCGTGGCCTTTTCTCTTTCACTTAAGTCCCTTTAGCATTTCTTGTAAGATTGCTTTCTTGGTTGATAAACTCCTTTCGTTTTTGCTTCTCTGGGAGACTCTTTCTCTCTCCTTCCATTCTGAACGATAACCTTGCTGGGTAGAATATTCTTGTTTGCAGGTGTTTTTCTTTCAGCACTTTGAACATATTGTACCGCTCCCTTCTAGCCTCTATGGTTTCTGCTGAGAAGTCAGTTGATAGCCTTATGGGGTTTCCTTAGTATGTAACTTGTTGCTTTTCTCTTGCAGTTTTTCGGATTCTCTCTTTATCTTTAATTTTTGACATTTTAATTGTAATATGTCTTGGTGTGGGCCTCTTTGGGTTCATCTTGTTTGATGCTCTCTGTGCCTCCTGTACCTGGATGTCTGTTTCCTTCCCCAGGTTACAGAAGTTTTCAGCTATTATTTCTTCAGATAAGTTGTCTGCCCCTTTGTCTCTCTCTTCTCCTTCTGCAGATGTTATATAATGCAGATGTTGGTATGCTTGATGTTGTCCCAGAGATCCCTTAGACTGTCCTCATTCTTTTTAATTCTTTTTTCTGTTCATTTTGGGTGATTTCCTCTGCTCTTTCATCCAGATCACTGATCTGTCCTTCTGTGTCATCTGCTCTGCTGTTGATTCCCTCTAGTGAATTTTTCATTTCCATCATTGCATTCTTCTGCTTTGATTGGTTCTTTTTTATAGTTTCCAATTCTTTGTTGAAGTTCTCACTGTCTTCACCCATTGTTCTCCTAATATCAGTGAGCATCCTTATGACTATTAGTTTGTATTTTTTATCAGGTAGATTGTTTATCTCTCTTTCATTCAGTTCTTTCTCTGAGGATTTGTCCTTTTCTTTTATTTAGAACATATTCCTTTGTCTCCTCATTTTGCCTACTTCTCTGTGTTTATTTCTATGTATTAGGTATATCAGGTACATCTCCTGACTTTGGAAATGTGGCTTTTATGTAGGAGATGCCTTATGGGGCCCCGGAGCATGCTCCCTTCTCATCACCCATGCCCAGTGCTCCAAGGGTGTCCCCTATGTGGGCTATGTGTGTCCTTCTGTTGTGGTGGGGTTGCTATTGCTGTGGGTATGCACGTAAGCTGGGCTGGCCCTCAGGCTGGCTGGTCATTAGGCCCAGCTGCATGCAGTTGCTATGGGCACATTATTGGGCAGGGCAAGCCCCCACCATAGCTGGCTACGAAGTCTACTAGAACACAGCTACTGCAGTTTTGCTGGTAAGCAAGTCAGCCCCCAGTGTGACTGGTTATTAGTCCCAGGGGCACAGAACTGCTGCAGGCCAGGCCCCCAGTATGGCTGGCTGCACAGCCCTGCAGCACTCAGTTGCCTCAGATGTGTTAGTGGGTGGAGCAGGCTTCAGATGAAGCTAGCTCACTTTTGGGGGGTAGGCGTCTGGCAAAAACTGGCTATGCGCAGTCCTGCAGTATTCAGCTGCCTGAGGAGCACTGAGGGGTAGAGTAGGCCTCAGGCACCACAGTGCACAACCCGTTCAGGTTTTGGTAGGCAAGGCAGATCCCTGTGTGACTGTTTGTGAGGCCAAATGGTACAAGTCTGCTGCGGGCTTGCTGGTGGTGAGGCCAGTCCCTAGGGTGGGCTGCCTGCCCTGGCTGGGCTCAGTTGCCTTGGGTTCTCTGGTGGATGGGGCAGGCCCCACACCAACAGGCTAGAGGAAGGATTCAAATGGTGCCTTCCACCATCTGTGTCAGCACGTCTGATCTAGGTCACAATAATGGCTGCCGCCAGGGTCTCGGTCCCTGGGGGTAGGCCCAACCACCTCGTGCCTCTCTGTGATGCACTCCAAGTTTAGTAGGTGAATCTCTTTTACTAATGGACTATGCCTTTCTCTACCTGGTGTGTTTGTGCTGGTTTCCTTTTCAAGTGAGTCTGTGCATGGGCCGTTTAAGAGCAGGGTTTCCATTCCCTGAAGTTCTGTAGTTTCCCTGGGCTACACCCCGTTGGTTTTCAAAGCCAGGTATTATGGGATCTTGTCTCTTGTGTTCGATCTAAGGGCTGAGGTGCCTTATGTGGAGCTCAAATTCCCTGCTTCTCCGGGAAAAGTTCCGTATCGTTGAGATCACCCCTGACCGGGAAGCACTGTGGCTGGGGCATGGCTTTTTCCTCAGCAAGGCTGCATCTCTGCCTCTTCCACTCCTGTCTGTGTTGTCCCTTGCTGTGGAGGGTCTTTTTATGCAGCTTCCAGATCTCTCTCAGAGGATGTTGTTACACAGGTAGTTGTAGGTTTGTTGTATCTGTGGGAGGAGGTGAGCTCAGGATCCTCCTATGCCACCATCTTCCAAACCTATCAGAGAACCACCATTACTGCCTAAGTGTTCTTATTGCCTTACCCTCTTTAGAGAGGAAATCATTGTATATTTCAACATAAAACAAACGACAGTTTTTTTCTCATGTTCTCATCAAGCCCTTGTTCATAGACATAATTAATTTGTATGTAGTTACGATACTAAGAGCCATAAAACTTTGTACATGCGCATTTTTTCATGTGGTTTACACTATTGACAGTTGCAGGTTTTGTTCACTGCTGCATATTCATTGTCAAGAACAGTAGTAGATGCTCAGTAAATATTTATGGAGTAAACGAATTGTGGTCATAGAAAGTATTTGATACCTAACAAATATTTACCTCAAAAGAGTTTTATAGTTTATATTGCCACCAAAAATATGATAGATGATCAAAAATATGACTTATAATTACTTATTTTATAAATGTATACTTGGTGCTAACAGTAGTTATAAAATGCTGTTTTATTAGTGTTGCTTTGGTCATTAGCAAGGTTGAAAATTTTTCATGTTTGTTTAATTTTATGCCAAATTTCTTTTTCATTCTCTACTGACAAGTTACTTAAAAATTTTTTTTGCCCTCAAAAGTGCTAACCTGTTCCCCTACCCACTGTCACTTGCTTTATAAATACTTTAAGGTATAGGTGCTGTGGCTTCATCCAGCAAGCCTTTAAGAGGCCACCACCAGGGGTTGAAGTTTCTATTAGTTGCACTAATGTGAAGTGGTGATTCATTTCTTTTTCATGCACACACATCTAAAAATCAAAAGTTCCTTCCGTTTTTTTCTTCACCTTATTTTTCCAGCCATCATTAGAGCACACACACAAAAAGAAGCGTTTAAGAACCCATGCAGAACCCTTTTATTCTCTTTGGGAAACACGTAGAATGCAAAGAATGGTGGGTGGCTGGGTCGGCTGGGCTGGCTTATGATTCACGTACATTCTGCCCAAGGCCTGTGTTTCTGAGTGAGGCTCGACCACTGTGACAGGATGCACTGAAACACTGTGTTCCACCCTGTTCCTAAAAGAACTCTGGGAAGCATTTTGTTCAGGGAATGCAGCGCAGCAGCAAACCCTGTGAAAGCCTGTGGGCTCTGGAGTGGTACCTCCTGCTGCCCCAGGAGCGCCGTCCAGCTTCACTCTCCTCCCAGGCGCCTTTCCACGCGGGTCTGGAGCTCTCTGTGAGTGCCCCTCAGGATTACTGTGCTCCTTGGTTCTTTGTTTTCCTTCTCTGTTCTCTTCAAGGAATTTAGTCTTTTGGATCAGATTTCTTTTCAAGGTGAAGAACAGGAATACTGCCCAATTTAAAGTTGGCCATGCTGTCCTCTTTTCCCTTGTCAAGCAGAGAAGGTGCCCATTTATTTCGGGGATGGGGCTTGTCTGAGGCACTCAGAAGCTACTGAAGCTGTGACTCTCCCAGGTCAGCAGGGCCAGCTTAGCCTCCTCAGCCAGCGATGGCCAGAGACTCTTTTCCTCCAATTTAACTTTGAACCTAAATTGATAGTGTATATGAGAAAGACGAAGAGACTGGCAGACGCAGACAGACAAGAGGCCCATGTAGACCCAATGAGAGCAAAGTGCTACATTTCCAGTTTTCAGCCAAAACTCATTGTTGGAATGTTAAAATGTTGAGATAATGGCTTTACTTACATTTGAAAAATGCTTCCTTACCATAAGGAAGGGGTTAGGGAGAGGATCTTGCTAGGAAATTCCTTCCTTCCTGCATAATAACTTTTCACTGCATTTAAATTACTGTGGGTCCTGTGTCGATGCCCATAAAATAGTCAGCTGTGAATCATTGACGGCAGGAGCATGCCTAGGTCTGCCACAGCTCTTCCCCCAGGACCTGGGGGCGATGGAGACTGTGCACCCCAGTGAGGGCGACCCAGTCAGGAGAGCGAAGGCGGGTGGGGCGACACCTGGCTAGTTCTCAGCTGGGGCAGATGCAGTTTCTGGATGTTGTAGGAGCCACCGAAGAGCAAAGCTGGTCGCCAGTCCTTCCCTGTGCTGGTCGGTGGGCTTCCTGCTCTATGCCGGCTGCAGGCTGGAGGGGCAGCGCTTTCAGGAACCTGTGATGGCCAGAGAGCTGGTGGCTCCTCAAGGCTGCTGGGCAGGAGGCTCACCGAGGGCTGGAGCTGGACGGGGTGAAGGGGTGCTTAGTGGTGACGCAGCTGTGACAGGCCTCGGCTCTGTAGCTGGGGTGCGGACCAGCCCGAGATTCTGTCAGGGCAGGGGTAGGGCAGTTTGGCTACGTGCCCACACCTCACCCAATTGGCCATATTGTTAAACTACCCCATTGCAGTCCTTTTCATATCAGAGAAGATATGGGCAAATCCCACAGTTTCCAGAATTTATTGTGGCTAGAACCAGTTTTAAGTTATCAACAATTTGTTGATAAAATGTAAGAGGAGAAATCTATTGGGAGAGTTACCTAAGGTGAATGTTCCTGCTTTCAAAGCATCCAGAATCTTTTACCACTCTAATCTAGGTAAGCTGACAAAAAATGCTTCTCGATTGGATGTGGGATGTGAAGGAAATCTCAAAGTCAGGATGCTTCCAAGGTTGATAGAATGGAGTCATCGTTTACTGAGATGGGAAGCCTGGAAGAAGTGGGTGGAGTGAAGTTAGGAGTTTGGGTTTGCACATGTTGAGTCTTATTACCATTGCAATAGGTGGCATAAAGTAGTCACCAATGAAGCTAGTTTGAATGCTGGAGGTCTCTTGTACTAGATCTGGCACTCCTCATATGATGGCTTCAACTCCAGCACAGGTGACTGTCTAGAAGAGAAAGCTGGCTTGTGGACATGGTGACCATGGTCCTAGTGGATCAGCATAACTTTTGTAGGAGACATTAAGCAATCATAAATGAAGCTTTCTAGAGCGCTATATAAGATTCTCTTGGTGCATGTTGATAGGTGACATAAAGTTATCGAAGTCTTGTTAACCCTCTATTGCTCAGCGTTAGACTGTTAACAATGGGTAAGTGGTAATCAATACATTAGACACAGAGTAGGACAGCTTTAAGATTTTGTAAACTTCTGTAGAAGAGGCTCACCTGAAGAATGGCCCAGGTGTACAAATTGGGTGATAGAAGAGTACTTACTTGGGGAAATAGTTTGATTGTTTGTTGTTTTGACTGTTTGTTTTAAATTCCCTTCAGCTGTGTTTTGGTACATCCCTTATTTGTACTTTATCTTCATCTTACCACACTCTGGGAGGCAACCTACCCAGCAGAACCCACAGCATCTTCTGTCTCACTCTGCTTGTAGCTCCTTCCTCCTGTTCTTGATCCCAGGTCAGAGTCTCATTCAGTCATTCGGTCACTTCCTTGTTGAACAGACACCTGTCCATCACTTGCTAGTGTTAAACACTAGAACAGATACCTGACTGTCCTGCCCCTTAAACTTTGGCTCCGTCCTTCCTTTAGGGCAGGGCTGCCTCCTGTTCGCGTCTCAGCACCCACAGAAGGTAACAGTAGTTGTGTGGCAGCCTGAGGTGAACTCGGAGAGATTGGAGGTGTCTCAAGAACTCATTACACTTCTTTTTATAATTATGGTAAGAAGAATAAAATATAAAGTTAGAAATATTAAATATTGAATCTGTATAAAATCTATGGATAGAATCGTTACATTCTTTACCAGAGACACTTCAGATACTTCTGTGAACTGTAAGAGCTAACCCTTCAATGGTGCTGTTTTGAAGCACGCCATCTCCCCTCTAGTCCGTGGAGCCCCCGTCAGTGAGGAGCACGCCCTTGAGGTGGGAGAGAATGCTGCTGAGCGGAGGGGGAAGCCAGGCGCTTGGCCTCCACGTCCAGGCACGTGTACAGCTCTGCCATCCTGCTGCCCTTCCTGGGTCAGGTGCTGTGCTTGGAATGAGCACTGCTTTGTGCCTCAGTCTCTCACCCTCCTGCCAGCTTGTCCAGGACAGGTGCGCCAGGTGCCCGTGAGCTTTCACTCGTCATTGCTGGTTGTTTGGGAGGCTGTGGTGACCTCCAGTGTTTCCAGGGCCGCCTTTGGGTCCCTTGCCTGGTAAGAGTCCATTTGGTCTTGTCGCCTGATAGTCAGACAATAGGGAAAGAATGCGCCTCAGAGCTGAGCCAGCTGACAAGCATGGCTGTCCTGTGTGGGTCTGCGGCAGAGCCCTCGTGGGTGGAGCTGGGGAGAGCGTGGGAATGAACCTTCAGTGCTATGACTTGCTTAAGGTCTCTCATTATTTGTCAGTTCCCAACCTGGGTTTAGTTAGAAATTATGTAATTTCCAGTAGTTTCCATTTTTACTTTTTCATGAAAATCAATTCTTTTCCATTTAAATTTTATAGTGAAGATTGGATTCATGATCAGCTTTTGACCACATCAACTTTCACCCATTCTAGCTTCCATGCTGTGAATTTCTAGTGACCACTGTCTCTCCCATGTCTGAGGCTCTGAGGCTCCCAGGTGTGCGTCTGTAGCCGAGCTGCCCTCCTGTGGAGTTTAGTCCCAGCAGTCCTCTGATACACACTGGCAGCTGTTGTTAGTTACATCTTGTTTTTTTTCTTCCAGTAATTTCATTATGAATTTGATAACAGACTGATCAGTAGTTTTCGTTTCTTAATTAGTGCATTGGAAATTGATGAGCAATTTTGTGAAATGGAGAGTTGAGATGGAACAAATAGGGAATGGAAAGGGGAAGGGCGGTCAGACAGACGGAAGTGGGCGGATGTGGGGATTCCATACCCCTCAAGGTCCAGAGGCGAATGCTGCATTCTGGATGTCTCAGGAGTCCCTTTGTGGATGCCCACTGCCCTAGCGGCAGCCCTGACTTGTCTGGGCCCCGTGAGCCCCTCTTGGCTCTGGCTCCAGTGCCCGTGGCTCCTGGGTGAGGAAACCTCACTCGTTTCTCCTTGAGCTCAGTGAAAGCCCTGTTCTGCAATGCAGGGAGGGACAGGTGGCCCACTGGCCACGGTACTCGCTGAGCCCACTTCCTCTGAGATCTGCCTTGGAGGGCGAGGCTTCCCATGGAGCGCGAGGCTTCCCATGGAGCGCTGAGTGAAGGTATTCACTGAAGAAAAGGTGTGGGGCGGTACTGACACAGTCGGTCAGGTCCTAGTGACTAGCTGGAGGATGATGCGTTGTTTTCACATTTGATGTGAGTGAGGTGGTCCTTGTGTGGGTGGCTGTGGGCTTTTGCTTTGTCACCGCCTGGGCCCCAGACATGCCACATCACTTTAATGCTGGCCTCATTAGGTCATCCCCTTACTCTCTCAGTTTCTCCTTTGTTTGCTTTTCTCTATTACAGATATGTTATACACCTTTTTAGTTTGATTCAAAAGGTATTTGTTACTGAATGTACCAGGGAAACAAAAATTAGTAAGGCCCTGGCCCTAGGCTCACGGGGCTCCTGGTCCAGTAGGCAGACTTTAAGTTCCCTGGGACAGGGGGTAATAGGAGCACAGGGTACAGAGGAGTGCAAGCGGGGTTGCAGGGGGGAGAAGGAGACAGTCTAGAAGTCACTGGGGGGCTGTGGGTGTCTGTGCAGGAGAAGAGGGCAAGGAGGGCTGACATGCAGAAGCCCGTGCAAAATGCTTAGAGATTGAAAACACCTGGCACGTAAATATACCAGCGTGCGCCCACATACCGCCCAGGAAGAGTGCCTAGGCTTTGGGGCAGAATTTGGGCATTCTTGGGTGCCCTAGAAATACCTGATGTAAAGCACCCCCCGGCCCCACCACGGTCCCTGACCTGTGCCTGGAGCGGCAGCTGGCCTTCTGGGTAGAGGCCCCCCCTCTCCCCTCAGCCGGCCGAGCCCAGAGCCTGGACGCCTGTGGGGTGCGCCAAGGGCACTGCTCCCCTCTCCCTGCGCCTCTCCTCCGAGGGCACTCCGAGCGCTGCCTGGCGTCTTAGGCCCGGAGCCCCTAGAGCCGCAGAGGGTGTCGCCCACGCAGCCCTGCGGGCCCCAGGTGCTGCATGTGGAGTTTGTGCTCCTGGTGGCCGCCCAGGCGCGACAGTCCAGTGACGGGAGGCCGCGTGTCGCGGCTGACTTCCTGAGGCACGGGGACATGACTCTGGACTTGCTTCCGCTTTTCAGACGCAGCTCCGTGTGCGTCTAGCAGCGTCGTCTGAGCCAGAGTACGAAGGCCGCATGCGCTGAGCGAGCTGGGCAGGCCTCGACTGGCGCGCACTGTTTGAACGTTTATTTAGTAAACAAGTTGGCTCGTGAGTGTGATTAGGTTTTATGATCTGAACTATCCCTGTGAACACGAGTCATTATTTGCCGTCTCCTCATGTTGATTTTTTTGGTTAAGTTCTAAATTTGGAGCACAATAAGCATAGAAATCTGGAAGTTGTAGGTGCCCAGTAAACAGAGAATTCGAATCTGTCCGCCTGTTGACATGGTCGGCCCTGGAGTTGGCACTGCCCTGATGTTTAGCAGGTACAGAAGTCCTGGACACGTCTGGCACTTCACCCGGAGAGAGACAGCAGCTGGTGTCACGTTCCAGACAAAGCGATTGAACAGTTAGTGCTGATGGAAGGGCTTGTGGTTTCGGGTCGACTCCTATTGGCACATTTTTTAAATGGGTGCCAAAAGCTCCAGGGTGATCTTGATAAGATGCGTCTTATACCATGGCTTTCTCCAAGCTGTTGGAGTTCTTTGCAGACATGATCTCATCACATAACACGGCTGTGAAGTAGGGGGCTGAGATGTTACCTCCCATCTGCAGGTGAGGCGTTGAAGTTTCCCTTCTGAACCTCTGCCTGCTCCCAGCAGCTCTCCCAGATTGTAAACATTGCCCTTGCTGTCAATCCAAGTGCTGCTTTGAAAAAACAGCTCTGTTCTCATTACTGTTTCCCAGTCTGCCTCAGAAGCTGTCCCTTCATGTCCCTGCATTCCAGATGCAGCCTCCTACACACACTCGGGGCGAGCCTTCTGCCCTCCTGGCCTGCTCTCCAGGGGCACCTCAGGCCTTGGATGTCAGGCTGTCCTTTCCTTGCCCCTTCTCCCACCACCCCTCATTATCTTGCGGTGTCTCACACTCGTGTCACTAAGTATGTAGGCATAGGTTACAGCCAAGTATGGCTAGCGTGTACTACTCAGCTGGAATGTAGCCAAGAATGGAAAATCTGATTTTAATATTATATAATCCAATGAATGTTAAGCACTTAAGTTGCTCTAGTCAGTGTGTTGGGTGGGTGGATACAGCCATGGGTGATGTGTAGTTTCAGGCGCCAGCAGATTCTCCCAGTCCTAAAGGAGGAAATAGACACAAAGATGAGTCTGTTGAAGGTCACAGGTGCATGATGCCCTGTCCTGGGGACAGCGGGAACCCAGTGGGGCCTGGTCTGCTCCAAATTAGCCTTAAGAAGCTCATAGTTAGGAAGGCAGGGAGAATAGTTTCATTCCCAGCATCGGGGACAACTGCTATGTTTCTCCAGAGTGGCTCTTTGCTGGCACAGCCACTGTCTTGGTGCTGCAGAACAGCCCTGAGCACCCTTCTCATCATCCTGGGGTCTTCCTGCCTCCTCAGCCCTTTTCTTCTCTCCTGTTTGAGTTATAGAAGTCTTCTTTTCAGTGCTCTCCCACACCTTCGGCCCTCAGACCCCCTCTCATCTCCCATGATCACCCTCTCTCTTCTGCATCTTCAATTTCCTCCTCCCTACTTGCCCCCCCGTCGACCTTCAAAATGCTCAGTGCTCCCTTCTGCAGAATCCCCTTTTGCTGCTGCTGCCTGTTCCGTCCTTGTCTCTAGGAGGCTGGCTCTGTGGTCTTCTTCCCCTCTCCGTATCCTTTCTGTTTGCCCACAGCTCTGCAGAGTTGGCCCTAAGGCACTTGGGCCGCAGCCCTCACGGCCCTGTCTCCCTGTCCACTCCTGCCTGCTCTATTTTCTCACCTGACAGTGCCTCCAGCTCTGCTGATCATCTCTCCACCCCACATTGATCTCACTGACCCATGTCCCTGCTGGAAAGCTTCCACGACTGCCTTCAAACAGGGGCAAAAGCCCAGGACAGTCAGGCTCCAGACTCCAGTCTGTGGGTCCCTCTCCGCTGTCTCCTCGTGCTCCCGCATGCTGCCTGCCATCCAGCTTACTCTCCCCACAAGGCTGCTCCACCTCCCAAGAATGCCTTTTCTCCACTGCACTCTCCCTCTGCCTGAATTCTGTGTGTCTGTGAAGAGCCAGCTGTGCTGCCATCTCTCCCATGAACAGTCGCTCGTGGCCCCCACCCCTGGCAGAAGGGGCCTGTCTTTTCTGATCCTCGTCCACTTTACCTGCATCTCCCCGTGCTGGTCACCAGTTTCTGTCTTGTGGTCATCCCACAGACAGTGTTAAGGGGCCTGTCCTGTGCCAGGCATTGCTCCAAGGGCTCCTGGAGCGCCTGTCTTCTCTTTCTCCCACTGGACCAGGGCCCTAAGCACAAGTCCCATACTGCTGTAGGCCTCACAGGCACTGTGAACAGTAGGCATGCAGTGAGCTTAAATGACTGGCATCCCTCCCCTCCACTGGAGGTCAAGTCTTCTGGCCCAACTGCAGCTTTAAGTTGGCCTGGAGTTAAAGCCAGTTTCTCTGATTTCAACCATTCGTCACGTTAAACTTTCCTAGCTTTAGGTTTATCTACAAAACAGAATTTATCAGTCCAGTCACAAAAGTTTTCTAAGGAGGAGCAGGACTTAAGATTCTTTCAGGTCCACCATCAGAATTCCTGTGTGTTCGTGACACATACTAAAGAGTCTGTGGCTTAGTGTGTGTTAAACTCTTGTCATTAGGCAGCTGAGGACATACAGCTAACTGTGCTCATTCTGAGACCTGTCTGCAGCATGTTGCAGGACCCCAGCAGTCAGAGAGGCGACTATCACAGCAGTCAGGTGCAGAGGGGGGAATGGAAGTCCCTGGTGGTTCTTTTTTCTTTTTTTTTTTGAGGAAGATTAGCCCTGAGCTAACCACTGCCAATCCTCTTCTTTTTGTTGGGAAAGACTGGCCCTGAGCTAACATCTGTGCCCATCTTCCTCTACTTTATGTGTGAGACGCCCACCACAGCATGGCTTGCCAAGTGGTGCCCTGTCCGCACCTGGGAGCCGAACTGGCCAACCCTGGACCGCCGAAGCAGAACATGCGCACTTAACAGCTGCGCCACCATGCCAGCCCCCTGGTGGTTTGTTTTAAGATGACATACACTTACACCTCCCATCAAAGTGTCCTTTGCTTCCCCCCAGGAGATGGCAGGCAGAGCCCTCAAGCAGACTGGCAGCAGAAGTATTGAAGCCGCCCTGGAGTACATCAGTAAGATGGGCTACTTGGACCCGAGGAATGAGCAGATTGTGCGAGTCATTAAGCAGACCTCCCCAGGTGAGCTCAGCCCCGCAGCGTGGTGAGTAAAGGTGATCTGTGATTTAAACACACAAAACCGTTTGCAGGAAGGGAGGCCCAGTGCAGCGTGCTCAGCGGGTTGCCTCTTGGCACGTTGCCTCGTTCTGACAATGGGTGAACTGGGTCTGCCCTGCTCCGATGTTCAGGCCCTGGAGCAGGAGACAGGAGTTGGAGATCCTGGGGCTTACCTGAGTGCCTCCCTCACTCCCCCATTTCAAATAACCCGCTCGCTTCCTACCTGGGCAAGTTTCTGTACTGGTTTTGTTTTGTTTGATGGAAGATTCAAAAATTCACTGGATATAAAAATTAGGTAGCCCAGCAGAATGAGAGTAAAATTGTTCTTTTTACTTTCTCTGGGGCCTGTGTGTGTCTTGGAAAAGGGAGGTTTATTTCATTAATTCTAAAACGCCCCTTGTAGCCTCTGAGAGCAGAGGAGGCCTTGGGTAGGGGTTCTGGGAGAGCCCGCCTTGCTTTCCCCTTGGAAGGGCCAGAGTCGCAGCCTCGACAGTGAGTGTTCCTCTCCTCCGGATGGAGCCGATGGGGCAGTTCTTTAGCGTGTGAGGTCCTGGTGTGATGAAGGATTTATGATATTTAGTAAAAGGAGTTCTCCCTATTTTGTGGAAGACCTCGGATGAAATCCACTTCATCCGTTGCGTGAGAAAATTGCACAGGCTTTGTAGGTTGTATCTTTGTTGTTAAGAGGACACAAAATTTCTCTTTTCTTCTTGATAGAGGAATTTCCTTAAACAGTGCCAGGCTGGCCTCCTCATCGAGATTCTTAGAGTCACAGGGCTGTCTCGGCACAGCACGAACGGAGGCACGGCCCGCTCGGTGGTGATTTTCCTCTGCGTTGCCTTCCACGTGGATTCACTGATGCTTATTCTTAGCCCAGGAAAACCAAGCCACTGTTTGGCTGTGCCTTCTGCTTAATGCAGTGGCTGTTGAGGGTCTTGGCTCTGCCAGGTATTCCCGTGAGGGGTCTCTGACAGGCAGGGCAGAGCCTTTTGACTCAGAAGGTCACCCGGATCCACCCACAGCAGAACTCAGCCTGTGTCAGAGGACCATTAGTCATCGAAGAGCCTGTGCAGTAGTGTCAGCC
Organism: Equus quagga; assembly: GCF_021613505.1. NCBI lineage: Eukaryota > Metazoa > Chordata > Mammalia > Perissodactyla > Equidae > Equus > Equus quagga. The sequence goes on from NC_060272.1 coordinate 80,169,547, forward strand.
CCAAGGACGTTGTTGGTGTGAGGAATTAGCCTGGTGGTGCCAGACCAACAGAGCAGATCCCCTCTCATGCCCTCTTCCCCTCTCATGCCATCTTCCTTTTCTCCTTCTTTGCAGGAAAGGGAATCGCACCAACTGCTGTGCCACGGAGGCCGAGCTTTGAAGGAACAGGCGACCCTTTCCCGCCCTACCATCAGCTGAGCGGGGCAGCCTACGAGGGCAGCAGTGCACTAGATGAAGTGCCTCGTCAGTACATGGACTTTCTCTTTGCCGGAGCGAGCCCTCACAGCATGCCTGGCAGCCATCAGCACCAGCCCAAAGGCTATGCTGCGAACATGGAGGCCGCAGGCATGAATTTCCCGGGGACCAGCCCTGGGGTCCAGGCCCTCCCACTGCAAGGCCCACACTACAGGCCACATCTGCTGGTGCCAGGGGAGCCCCTGGGCTATGGCATCCAGCGCAGCCCCTCCTTCCAAAGCAAGACGCCCCAGGAGGCAGGAGGGTTTGCAAACCTGGCTGGCAAGGGCCCGGCAGTGCAGCCAGGGGCCAGCCATGCATTTCAGCAGGCAGGAGCAGCGACAGGTCTGTACGTGCCACATCCACACCATAAGCAGGCCCACCAGGTGCACATGATGAGCTCTCGGGGCCAGGTGTTCACCAGCGACAGCCCCCCCCAGAGTGTGCTTACTCCCTCTAGAAACAGCCTCAATGTGGACCTCTATGATATGAACAGCCCTTCTGTACAGCAATGGCAGTCCTCCACCCTGTCCCGCCGCGACTCTCTTCAAAAGCCGGGCCTGGAGGCACCCCCCCGCCAGCACGTGGCATTCCTTCCCGAAGGCCCTGTCCCCAGCAGAACCAACTCCTTCAACAACCACCAGCAGCAAGTGACCGTGCCCATCCGGGCCGGAGTGCCCAGCAAACCAGAGCCTTCCATGCCCTCCCCCAACACCATCACGGCTGTGACGGCTGCCCACATCCTGCATCCAGTGAAGAGCGTGAGGGTGATGAGGCCTGAGCCCCAGACGGCCGTGGGGCCCTCCCACCCAGCCTGGGTGCCAGCGCCCCCACCGGGGGTGGAGAGTCTGGACTCCAAGGACGAGCACCCTCTGCCCTTGGGGGGCGCTGCTGCCTACCCTCTGGACGTTGAGTACAGCAGCCCAGAGATGAGGTGCCCGCCCCCGCCGTACCCGAAGCATTTGTTGCTTCAGAGTAAGTCAGAGCAGTTCAACCTGGACAGCCTGTGTGTGGGGATGGAACAGAGCCTCCGAGGGGGCCAGGCTGCAGAGCCCGCTGACAGGAATGACAAGAGCCACAAAAATGCCAAAGGGGAGAAAGTGGGGAAGGATAAAAAGCAGATCCAGACTTCTCCTGTTCCTGTTCGGAAAAACAGCAGAGATGAAGAAAAGAGAGAATCCCGCATCAAGAGCTACTCGCCATATGCGTTCAAGTTCTTCATGGAGCAGCACGTGGAAAATGTCATAAAAACCTACCAACAGAAAGTCAACCGAAGGTTGCAGCTGGAACAAGAAATGGCGAAGGTAATTTCTCACTTCATTCTTCCCCTTGGCCCTGGCTCTTTCCTACGCCAGTCACAGGAATCACAGCAGAATCCCTTTTTGGTTTCTGTTTTATGCACCTTTCTTACAAACCGTTCGTCTCACAGGACAATGGTCTGGTTATGGGGTGAACAACTTGGAGAAATTACAAATGTCGCGCCCTCCCTTCCTTTCGCACCCGACTGGGGGGGGTCAGGGACAGCCATGCTTGATGAGCCGACAGATAAATTACCAAGTCAATTTTCTTGGTGTGTCTTTACTCAGTAACAAAATTCATTGAGTTTTGCTAACTAGTAATAAAACATTTTGAAAGAATAGAAACAAAATCTGAGGTTTTATAAATTGAAATTGTGGGATTTATCAAGAAAAATATATCTAGTAGTAATCCATTTATCCCTCCTTTAAGTCTATAATTAGCAAATAATATTTTAAATATACCTTAGTTGACACTGAACTGCTAGAGAAGGTAATTAATGAAATTATTTAAATTAAAATGTTACAGTAAATTTAAATCACATAAATCCAATAATTTCAAATTGTGAAAGTCATTCTGCTGTCCCATTTTCATTGACTTTTTTCTTTTGTTTTCCCATTTTCCTTGAGCTATTAAAATATTAGATTGCTCCTAGAATTCCAGGAATTTTATGATTACCTTTTCCACAGATTTTTATTTATAGAGATTTCCTTTAGTTTTTAGAGCCTAAAGTCACCTATTTTGTTTTCCCTTTGGCTTCCAGATTTATGTCCATATATGGATATAAAGAACAAAACTGATTATCATCTTGCTTGTAGTATATTGGCCCCGTTCTATTTTCTTTTTCTGTAGATTGAGCTAGGGTCCTCTCAGTTCTTGGGCATCTCTCCCCCTCTCTGTTTCCCGTCGTGGGGCTCCTCTGACGTGGCTCTTCCGTCTCCTCCTTCCACACAGGCGGGGCTCTGTGAGGCGGAACAGGAGCAGATGAGGAAGATCCTCTACCAGAAGGAGTCCAACTACAACAGGCTGAAGAGGGCCAAGATGGACAAGTCCATGTTTGTGAAAATCAAAACCCTGGGCATCGGCGCCTTTGGAGAAGTGTGCCTTGCTTGTAAAGTGGACACTCATGCCCTGTACGCCATGAAGACCCTGAGGAAGAAGGATGTCCTGAACCGGAACCAGGTGGCCCACGTCAAGGCCGAGAGGGACATCCTGGCTGAAGCAGACAATGAGTGGGTGGTCAAACTCTACTACTCCTTCCAAGACAAGGACAGCCTGTACTTTGTGATGGACTACATCCCTGGGGGGGACATGATGAGCCTGCTGATCCGGATGGAGGTCTTCCCTGAGCACTTGGCCCGGTTCTACATTGCAGAGTTGACTCTGGCCATCGAGAGTGTCCACAAGATGGGCTTTATCCACCGAGACATCAAGCCAGACAACATTTTGATAGATCTTGATGGCCACATCAAACTGACAGATTTTGGCCTCTGTACTGGGTTCAGGTGGACTCACAATTCCAAATACTACCAGAAAGGTATTGTCCCAGGCATGCCACGTCCGCTTTCTGCATCTAGACAGAACTACACCATCTGAGACAACGGTTTCCCACCCTGGGGTCTCCTAATCATTTGGAAATTATCTGTCACTCCATTATGTTATAATTTGGTGTGACATCTTCCCTAAAGGAATAGTATGATATGTGTGAGATTTTTTTTAAGTTTGTGGATTTAAGTTCTGTAATATTTTGGGAACAATAGGCTATGGAGTGTCTTGGGGCCTTTGTGAGGAACCATCACTCTGCCCTATTAAAAAGAGCCTTAAAAAATAAGTCTCAGGGGCCGGCCCAGTGGCGCAGCACTTAAGTTTGCACATTCCGCTTTGGTGGCCCAGGGTTCGCTGGTTCGGATCCTGGGTGTGGACATTGCACTGCTTGGCAAGCCGTGCTGTGGTAGGCATTCCACATATAAAGTAGAGGAAGATGGGCACGGATACTAGCTCAGGGCCAAAAGCAAAAAGCTTTTTTTTTCCTTTTTTTTTTCCTCAGCAAAAAGAGGAGGATTGGCAGTAGATGTTAGCTTGGGGCTAATCTACCTCAAAAAAAATAAAGTCTCACAACTTGCCAAGAAGTCCTGTCTTAATGCTAACCTGAGTCTATGGGTGTGGGTATAAGTAGATATAGATATAGATATAGATATAGTTTGACTCCGTCTCCCATAGTTCTGCTGGTCATTATCTTATGTATGGCTTGTATTCTTGAAATAGTTATTTTAGTACCATAGCTCAGGCTTCATTCTTTTAACTCAAAACTAATCTTAAGTTATTTAATTCATTCCTATTTTCTGTCATTGGAGTCATTTTTGTTCACGTCTTTTAAATCCTCTTATGCTTTTCCATGCTAATCTTAAAATATGTTGTGTCAGACAGGTGTAGGCCTTTTGAGATTGGCCTGAGAAGCACTAAGACAGATGTCCCCGCAGTTGCGTGAGCCTTTCTTACTCAGCGTCAGGCTGTCCGCCAGCACAGCATCCGGCTCCTGTAATTGCTTCTCCTGTTGTTTCTGTCTTGGTGCGTTTACCTCACAACTTGCATCTCAGAACCACAGGCCGGCTGCAGTTGGGGTAGATTCTTTCTTGTCATGTGTCAGAAGCTGAACTGAATTACTTTTCCCTTTGAAGCTATGAATTTGTTGCATCGTTGAATAGTGAAAATTTACTTTGTTTTTTATTCTCTTCTTTCACCGCCCCTGAATCCTGGGTGAAAGGGAGCCACATCAGACAGGACAGCATGGAGCCCAGTGACCTCTGGGACGATGTGTCTAATTGTCGATGTGGAGACAGGCTGAAGACCCTGGAGCAGAGAGCCAGGAAGCAGCATCAGAGATGTCTGGCTCACTCCCTGGTTGGGACGCCAAATTACATCGCGCCAGAAGTCCTCCTCCGAAAAGGTGTGTCCTTGGGCCACTTTCCTCGAGAGCTCCACAAGTCAGCTGCCCACCTGGAGGCCATCTTGACTTCCAACCTGTGGAGCCAGATGACTTCTGAAGAGTCTCTCCAGCTTCAGCTTTCTAAGACTCTAGATAATTCCCATTGTGTTTTTGTACTCATGGAAGCCTGTGAGATTACTCCCTTAGCAAACAAGCTTCCAGCTTATCTCATTTCTTTCCTGAACTGCCCTTGCTTCCAGGGTGAGAGAAGAGACGCACCATTAAGCCAGTCTCCACTTGCCCCTTCCTGTGGTTGGGAACTGATAGATTGGGTGTAGGGTGTGGGCTTTCTCCTTTGAACCCAAGAGAATCACTCCAGAACTGGTTTTGACAGAATCATATGATATAAACAGCTCTGAGGGTCACAGGGACACCACTCAGTCAGTTTAAGACATCCATCTCCAGAGTCCAGCTTTAACTCTTCCTTGTCCAGGCTCCTAGCTGGGTTGTACCATCTCCAACTGGTTATTAAGTATGACAGAATACAAATAATTGTTTTCCTCCAATTCTCCTCTGGTAGTCCAGAAGCGTCTTAAAGGTAAGATGTGGGGACACTAGTGTGCCTAAAATTACAAGTACTCAGTAAAATTGGTCTCCTGGATGGATCCTCTGTTCTATCAAATATGACACCTGATTGAGTACAAAAAGAATCTTTCAGTGATCAGTTGCATGGCCCATAGCAACCGTGGTTGTTGATCTGATCCTCTGTAATAACTCCAGACATCAGTGGCCTGTCTTTTCACAGGTGTTGTTTCAAGTTTTTGGAGCCATCCAGACTCGGTTCACATCGGAGTTTTCTCTCTTAGCCGTGGTAATCCAAGGCTGATTACCTAACCACTCAGAGCCCCAGACAGAACGACTACCTTGAGAGGTCGTTGAGCCACCTCGCTGCCCAGTGAAGGTCTCGTTCTCCCCTCTCAGAGTGGGAGGTGGGAGTTGCTGGGCTGTAGGGGAGGGCTTCCACCCTCTAGCACCCAACGTGTGTAGCCGTCCAGAGGAACAAGTGGTCGGAGCTACTCTGAAGCCTCCAGTGCCAGGCTGGGGCAGGAGGAGATGGGAGGGAGGGAGAACAGAGGGCCTCTGAAGGAACTAGACTGGCAAATATGGCCGCAGGTCTTGCGCCGTCACACTTAGCAAGGATGAAGTGGCATCGAGACTGGAGCGTGGCTTGGACTGGGCTGTGGGCTATGAAGGAGAAGTGGGAGAAAATGAGAGAGAAATGAACCTGCTCTCCAGTGTCCTTGAGGCTGGCCCTGCCCAAGCCGCGGGACGTCCTGCCTCGGCTGCTGCGTCCTGGCAGCTCTGAGGAGGGCCTGGCCCCCTTGTGCCTCGCAGAAAGAGCATGTCTTAGGAGAGGTGTTTCCTTTGCCAGAGTGCCCCCTTTCTTCCTCCTTTTCTCCACATTCCTGGGTTCTCCCAAACTGACTAAGAAAGCCCCAAGGAGGTCCCCTGACTGGTTGCGTGTGACTGTTCACACGTCTTAGCACTTCCTGTTCCCAGTTACTACTATGTTAATTCGTGTCTGTATGTTCTGTAAGAACTTAAAATTCTGGTTATTGTTGTTACTAACAGTAACAGTAATCTTTTTAGATTGAAAAGTCTTTCCTTATCAGAAAAGCATCCTGTGTTTATCACAGACTAATGATTGGAAATAAGAAAGTGCAGATGACTGTACCCCACCCCAAGCCTCTTGCCACCTGGCAGCGTCCTTCCAGCCTCAGAGCCACAGGCCAGGGAGACACAGTCTGTGTGGGCAGGTTTTCTCTTCCGCCACATGTGGCTGGAGCATGCCTTCGCACTTTACAGTAACTCAGTATTTCAGGATTTCAGAAACCTCCCTGAGGGGAACGCGTGCCTGTGCTGGGCCTGACGAGGCTTTGTCTTCCAGGGTACACTCAGCTCTGTGACTGGTGGAGCGTTGGAGTGATTCTCTTCGAGATGCTGGTGGGGCAGCCGCCCTTCTTGGCCCCTACTCCCACAGAAACCCAACTAAAGGTAACTGAGGAGGTAACATGCGTCTGCTTGCTGCACACACACGTGATTCTCTGATGGACCCATGAATCTGGGGTCAACGTTTGACCTCTTATTCTGAGTAGTGGTAGAATGTCAATTAATAATCCCTTAATTAGAAAAACACTGAATTAAGGCTTAGTTTTACTCCAGTAACAGTAAAGTTGGAATTTGTCTTTACCTGTACCCTAATTGAGTTGCTGGACTGTTCACTAATTTGCCTGCATGAAAATAACCCAATTTTTTTTATTGTGATCAAATTTACCATTTTTAATTACCATAATTCAGTGGCATTAAGTACATTTATAATGTTGTGCAACTGTCAGCATTACCTATTTGCAGATATTTTTGTCATCACAAACAGAAACTGTCCCCATTACACGACTCCCCCTCCTTTCCTTTCAGCCCTGTGGCCTCTCATCTATGTTCTGTCTCTATGAAGTTGCCTACTTTAGGTACCTCATTTAAGTGGGATCATACAATGTTTGTCCTTTTGTTGCTGGCTTATTTCACTTAGCATAGTGTCCTCAAGGTTCATCCGTGTTGTAGCATGTGACAGGATTTCCTTCGTTTTTAAGGCTGAATAATATTCCATTGTATGTGTGTTTTGTTTATCCATCATCCCGTGAAGGACACTGGGGTTGTTTCCACCTTTTGGCTATTGTAAATAATGCTGCTATGAACATGAGTATGTATGCACGTGTCTGTCCGAGTCCTTGCTTTCACTTCTTTTGGATGTATACCCAGAAGTGGAATTGCTGGATCAGATGATCATTCTATGTTGAACTTTGTGAGGAACCACTAAACTATTTGCCACAGTGGCTGCACCATTTTACATTCCCACCAACGGGGCACAGGGGTTCCAATTTCTCCACACGGTCACCAACAGTTATTTTTCTTTTTTTGTAATAGCCATCCTCGTGGGTATGAGGTTGGGATCTCACTGTGGTTTAAATTTTTATTTCCCTAATGATTAATGATCTTTTATGTGTTTGTTGGACATTTGTATGTCTTCTTTGGAGAATGTCTATTCAAGTCATTTGCCCTTTTTAAATCAGGTTGTTTGTTTTTTTTGTTGTTGAGTTGTAAGAGTTCTTTATATTTTCTGGATATTAATCCCTAATCAGATATATGCTTTGCAGACATATTCTCCCATTCCATAGGTTGTACTGTTAATAATGTCCTTTGATGCACAAAAGTTTTAGATTTTGATGAAGTCCAATTTATATGTTTTTTTCTTTTGTTGTCTGTGCTTTTGGTATCATATCCAAGAAATCATTACCAAATCCGATGTCATGAAGATTTTCCCCTATGTGAGTTTTATAGTTTCATAGTTTTAGCTCTACAAAAACAACTCCTTGGGTTTGAACCAACCCTCCCATCCATACACCCACCTCCCTCCGTGTCGTGCCCAATGCCTGCTCACCCCAGCCCACAGCCCGTTCTATTGGCCTTGTTTTATCCTGACTCTAAGTATAAACAATAAAATACCTTAGGTTTTCTCTTCACAGTAGATGCATCTCTATGACAAATGTATTTACTGACCTCCAAAAGGGCTGTTCTGTGTGGTTGAGCATCACAGACATGAGGCCAAGGACAGTCAGCTTTATTATTGTTCTTTGTGAGGTGGTGTTTTTTTTTGTTGTTTGGTTGGTTTTTTTTTTTTTAACAAAACCCCATTTGACCATCCCCCAGCCGCAATAAATATTGAATGAGAACCATAATGATTCAACAGAAATCTTTTTGCCATAGCTAAAGAAATGACTCATAGAGAATCAGGCTCTTCATTTTTGTGGAAAACACAAAATTCTTTTGCTAAACAGTATTTCTGATAGAAGAAAACCAATCTCTTGTGGTCTGTATTGGCTTCATCATCCCATGCCTTGGGCTGTGAGCCCCCTACTAAAACCGCACTGACCTTTATTTTATTTTATTTTATTTTTTGAGGAAGATTAGCCCTGAGCTAACATCTGCCGCCAATCCTCCTCTTTTTGCTGGGGAAGACTGGCCCTGAGCTAACATCCGTGCCCATCTTCCTCTACTTTATATGTGGGACACCTGCCACAGCACAGCTTGCCAAGTGGTGCCATGTCTGCACCCGGGATCCGAACCGGCGAACCCTGGGCCACTGAAGCAGAACGTGTGAACTTAACGCCTGCGCCACCAGGCCAGCCCCCGCACTGACCTTTAAAGCTGCTCAGATCCACAACTGCTGCTTCGGTCTCTACTCTAGCTTTTCTTCCATGACACTAAAATTATTTAAAAGTTATGTCTTCACATACTGTTTCAGAACTGCCCTAGATTGGCCCTGAGATATGAGCAGAAACTAAAACTTTGGTTCTCTTGTCTCTTCAGGTGATAAACTGGGAGAACACGCTCCACATTCCAACCCAGGTCAAGCTGAGCCCTGAGGCCCGGGACCTCATCACCAAACTGTGCTGTGCTGCCGACCACCGGCTAGGGAGGAATGGGGCTGACGACCTGAAGGCTCATCCATTCTTTGGCACCATTGACTTCTCTGGTGACATCCGGAAGCAGCCAGCCCCCTACGTTCCCAAGATCAGCCACCCCATGGACACCTCCAATTTTGACCCTGTTGATGAAGACAGCCCTTGGAATAATGCCAGTGAAGACAGCACGAAGGCCTGGGACACGCTCACATCCCCAAGTAACAAGCACCCTGAGCATGCATTTTATGAATTCACTTTTCGAAGGTTCTTTGATGACAACGGTTACCCTTTTAGGTGCCCGAAGCCTTCAGGAGCAGAAGCTTCACAGGCTGAGAACTCCGATTTGGAAAATTCTGATCTGGTGGATCAGACTGAAGGTTGCCAACCAGTGTACGTGTAGACACTGACTCTGCATCCCCGCCGCTCTGCTTCTTCAGAAGCCGGGGTGCCTGCAGCTGGTGCCTTAACAGGCCAGTGGGCAGCTGAGGCCAGCTTTGCTTGAGGTAGTTCATTGATTACTTCACTCGAAATGCTGGTCTTCATTGAAAACTCCCAAAACAAACAAGAAAGCTTTTCTAAAAAGGACTCCGGTCTAGCAGATCTTCCTTTCTAGATTCTGGTTGATGGTGGGAGAGGGAGGTGGGGGCGGGGTGTCAACATTGCTTTGAATTGGCTGTTGAGGACCTTCACTGCGTTAAAACAATATTTTAAAAAATTTAGTACAGTTTAGAAAGAGCACTTATTTTGTTTATAGCCATTTTTCTTACTAAATTATAGGGATTAACTTTGAGAAATCATGCTGCTGTTATTTTCTACATTTGTATTTTATCCATAGCACTTATTCATATTTAGGAAAAGACATAACAACTGAAGAACATGTGATAAGAAGTCTCTGTGCAATAATGTAAAAAAAATAACACTGTTCTGATGTTAGTGATACATTTTATTCACACAATGGTTTTTGTTTTATATTTTTTCCCACATTTCAAAATTGTGATATAATGTTAAAAGCTGCTTTTTTTTTTTTTTTGCTTTTTGCATATTATAGTTTAATAGGAAGTGTGAATAAGGTAATTATGTGGGTGTGATTTCAGATGTCTGGTGTGTAGAAAGTACTGCATGAGCAGGGTTTTTCTATTATAAAATTACCATATCTTGCCATTCACAGCAGGTTCTGTGAATATGTTTTTACGGAGTATCTTTAAATGAGGTGTTCTAGACAGTGTGCTGATAATGTAGCGTGTGGGTGACTTCCTTGCTGTGATTGTGTCCCTTATTGTTTTGTTAAAGAAATGCAGATGTGTAAATGAGAAGTGACTTGTGTGTGTGTCTTGGGTATGATTGGATTCTTTTGGGGGTGAACTTAAACATTTGTCATATACTAAACTTGTATACATCAAAAGGGAGTAATTTAGCTATTCCAAAAATTTTAAGCTAATCATGGAATTATGTCCGTTTCAGTAGTCAGTGTGCTTTTTCGTTTTTGGCGTAGCTGATACGTGGAATCCAGTAGCCGAGACCCGTCTGCCAACAGACGGCCCGCGCTGGAGGGCTTGATGGCGTCATTCCCTGTTGTGTCACAGCTGAGGGCTACCACGGTGAAATTTAGTAATCTTGAGGTTCCTTCACATTTTTTTGCTGTTGTGCTTTGAAGTATCAATCTTAACTTGGTTTTAAAAATACATTTTTCTAATATTTATAAAACAGCAAGGATTATTCAAAGTGACATTGGAATAAATAATGAAGCCATACATATTTTCTTAGAGGTGTAGACGTATATATAACTGCATAGATAAACACACAAAATATTCCTTATTTCAAATTAGTATGATTCCTATTTAAAGTGATTTATATTTGAATAAAAAGTTCAATTTTTTTTGCTTTTTAAAAAATCTGATGCATCATATTTTTCATTTTATTATTCCACATATTTTTCCTTGAAGTTTTTAGCATAATGTATCCATTATTTAGTATATATCTAGGCAACAACACTTATAAGTTTATCAATGTCTAAACTAAAAAAAACCAATTCCTGTGTACTGGTTTACATTTGTATGAGTGGCAAATGCTAAAGTCTGCTGTGCTTGTATCGTGACTGTCAGTATTGTTGCTATTTTATAGTAATGCCATGTCGTTATTTACAGCGTTCTGACGTACTTTCATGTGGTAGTTTCTTTCTCAGGAACTCAATTTAACTATTATTTATTGATATATCATTGCCTTTGAAAAGCTTCTACTGGCACAATTTATTATAAAAATTTTGAATCCATATCCCTTAGTCGGTGTCATGTTTTATTGGAATTTGTAGATTCTTGCGTTTATCAGCGTGTTGTAATCCCCCACACTTTCCCAGGGTTGCCAACTACTGATGGAGCCACTGTCTCGAGAGGGGAGAGAGAGGAGCTTCCCCCGGCAGGGCTCTGTCTCAGGGAGGTTCCGGGGCGTGGGGAAACAGGCTTTCAGGTCACACACACAAAGTCCAAATCAGGGTGTGGTTTTGTGACCCAGCTTCTCTTCTATAAGGTGGTGACAAAATATCCCTCATTAGGATCGTTGAGTGGGTTAAGTGAGATGTCAAATATATGTGGTGGGTGACAGAATAAATCTTGAATAGGAGCTAATTTCCCTTCATGAGATAGTTAAACTGGAAGGACAAGTGTAGCCTCCTGACCTTCGGTTTAAAATGTTCAGTGGTATTAAGGAACTTAGAAAACATCATAATTTGTTTTACTTTGGGTTAGTCCTTTGAATGGGTACAATCACATGGTTTAAAATTAAAATGTATGAAAGGATATACAACAAAATGTCTTCAGTCATTCAGTTCACCTCCCCACAGACAATAAGTGATATTAGTTTTTTGTGTATCGTTAGGGAAATGAAGCTTTATGCATACTCAGCACAAGGAAATATGTATGCTTTTCTGCCTCTTTTACACAAATGGGAGAATTACGCATATTTTTCTACATCTGTTTTCTTCACTTGGCAATCTATACCAGCACATAGAGAAATTCTTCATCCTTTATAATTACTGCATAGTATTCCATCATGAGGGTATATTATAAGCAAAGCAGTCCCATATTGATGCAAATTTTGATTGTTTCTGATCTTTTTATATTATAAATAATATTGCAATAAATAACCTCTTATAGCCATCATTTTGTACAAGTACAAGTCAATATGTAGGATAGATGCCTAGAGGTGGAATTGCTAGGTCAAAAGTTAAATGTATTTGGAAAGTTTTGCTGCTAGATTGCCCCGCAGAGATCTTGGGAGAAACTCCTCCATGGCCTCCTCACACCTTGCTGGGCTGTTTCTCAGGATCAGGTTTGCAGTGAGCAGTCTTAAGGGGCGAGGTAGTATCTCCCTTCAGGACAAACTTGCTTACTGCCTGCTGTAAAAGGGGCAGGTTCCTCAAGCTCAGGGTACCCAAGCAGAATCCGTTTGGGTCTCCTATGCTTCTCCTGTGAGACATGGGGGCAAGGAGAATTGTACAAACATGCTGATGCTCATGCTGCTTAATGTGCCATGAGTGATAAAGTCCCTTGTCTCTGATCCAAGAGTCTTTTGTCTTATTCCAGGATCCATGAAAGAGGCTAAATCATTAGCTTGTTTAGTAGTGTAAAATCAAATCTTAGATCTGACAACAGGTATTGTGCCAATATATACTCCCAAAAGAAATACATGGCAGTGCTTACTTAGAGCCTTGCTAACCACACAATGTCGTCAACCTTTTTGTCTTTACCCACTGACTAGGTAAAAACAAAAAAAGATATTTTGCTGTACTTTTACTTGACGTTCCTCTTATTTTGAAAGAAGTTGAGCATCTTTGTGTACACTTAATATCCATTTGAATATCCTTAAGAAGTAATGATCCTAATACTACGCAGCACTTGAGTGTTGGTGCCTAAGGCCTTCCTCAGAGAATCCCAAAAGATTTCCATTCCCTTCTTGCTCTTCATCTTCTCTTCTTGCTCAGCTAAAGTGAATTGTTTACCTGGGCTAGTGGCCAGTTAACAGATTACTGAGAACAGATTTCTCCAGTGTTTTTGCCAGATTCCATCGAAGGTGAATTCTCTGCTCAGAGCATTGCAAGGGCTCGGCCAGGCCTGGCTTCAACGTTTCTGGGGGCTTTGTTGGGTTTGATTGGAGTCTGTTGAGGAAACAAATATTACATTCCTTCCAAATTTCCTTCTTCACACTTACATGTTACGTGTCCCTTGATAAATCTAAATTCAAATCACAAAGAGAAAAATATTAACCAGCGTGGCAGGCTTCCTCTGAACCTCCAGGGTCTGAACTATTGTTCAGTTGCAAATTTTTTAAATGGAGTTTATCAGATTCATCCTACTTTTCTCCAGATTTGACTTATAAAACAAGTTTAAAGCCCCAGCACTTCACTAATATTTTATTTCCACTGGCAAAATTCAACATAATGAAAAAAATCTTTGCTGTTAAGTGCATAATTGTAAGTAGTACTCTGCGTAATTGTAAGTGGTACTATGCTGGCATTATTAACCATTACATCCTTTTCTGTTAGTAAAGAACGTTTTCCTTAACAAGAGCATTTTCTATTTCCAAAAATGGTAGCTTAAACTTAGTGGACAAAATGTGCTTATCCACTGTAGAAGGGAAGAAAAATCTTACTGTTATTGGACATTGGGATGAAATACTTATGGCCTACTGTTAAAAAGAGAAAACTAGCCTGAGTGGTGACATTGTATTTCTTTTGCAACTGTGGGCGATCATAATTGACCACCCCAAAATGTGTCTCTTTGGCATTAGGATTATTTTGGGCTGGTTACTTTTAAAAACTGCAGACATGAGGAAAGCTCTGAAAACCAAGTAGAAGTTACCCTTTGTAAGAGACATTTACATTTGTAAGGGAACTCTCCATCTGTAAAGGTGCCCCCCTGTACCAAGAAGAAGGGGATGACCTTATCTCTAGAAACTCATATCAATGCAGAAAGGGAGGGCCTAAATCTGCATAACTAACCTTATTCTTATTTACTGTGCTTTTCTGGTAATCTCCCATAACTGACTACCCCCACCCCCAGCATCCTCCTTTGTCTTTAGCTAAAGATATTTAGGCTGGCAGCTTGGCCATTTTGGTGAGTGGCTCAGTTTTCCTTAGTGTCTCCCATGTATACGTGTTATAAAGCTGTGTTTGATTTTCTCCTGTTATTCTGTCTCATGTCAATTTGTAGCCTGGCCAGAAGGACCTAGAGAGGGTACAGGAATTGTCTTCCTCCCATACATAGCTCACTTCAGATAGAATTTTTGTTTCAACCATCAAACATTCTTTAGAAAACTCGAGAAGGAAAGCCTTTTGTACTTACTGATAGTTTTGCTTACCGTGTTTTCTTCCCTATGTTCTTGGTTTTTTCTTTTATCTTTTCCTTTCCTTTCAGAAAACATCCTTTAGCGATTCTTTCAGGGTGGGTCAACTGGCGACAAATTCTCTTAGGTTTCCTTCATCTGAGAATGTCTTCATTTCCTCTTTTTTCCTGAAGGATATTTTGGGTTTGTCTACTTGGAGTATAATCCTATTTTGGGTATTGGATTCTGGGTTGATAGTTCTTTAATTTCAGCACTTGAGAAATATTGTGCCACTTCCAGCCTCCATGGTCTCTGATGAGAATCTGTTGTTCTAATTATTTCCCCCATACATAACATGTTGTTTTTCTCTGGCTGTTTTCAAGGTTTTTTCTTTGATTGCTTTTCAGAAGTTTAATTATGATATATCTTGGCTTGGATTTCTTTGAGTTTACCCTCTTTGTGGTTCACTCAGCTTCTTGAATATGTAAGTTTGTTTCTCTTGCCAAATTTCAGACATTTTCAGCCATTATTTCATTGAGTGCTTTTTATCCCTGCCCTCCTTCTCTCCTTCCAGGACTCCAGTGATACAGATATTCCATCCTTCATTATAATCCCTGAGGCTCTGCTCACTTTCCAGCCGCTCTGCCCCAGTTTTCTCTCTGCTTTTTAGGTTGGGTAGTTTCTGTGGTTCTATCTTCAGTTCACAAATTCTTTCCTCTGTCCTGTCCATTCTGCTCTTGCGTCCATCCACTGATCTTTTGATTTCAGTTACTGTAGTTTTTAGTTCAAAAACTTCAATTTGATTCTTTTATCTTCTCTTTCTTTGCTGAGACTATCTTTTCATTAAGAGTGTTTGTAATTGCTCTTTGAAGCATTTGTTATAGCTGATTTAAAATCTTAGGTAAGTCTAATATCTCTGTCATCTCAGTGTTGTCATCTATTAATGTATATATATTTAGATCTTTCTGGTTCTTGGTGTGATAAATGATACTCAATTGAAACCTAGACATTTTTGTATAATGTTCTGAGACTTTGGATATTTTGTTCTAGCTGGCTTCCATTGACATTGCTCTGGCGAGGAAAGAGGGCCGTACTACCTCATTATTGTCTGGTGAAGGTAGAAGTCCCCACTCTGCCTCTCTTGACACTCAGGGTTGGGGAAGTCTCCTTGTTACTGCCGAGCAGGGGTGGAAGTACCTGCTCTCCATGTTGTGTCCACTGACATCACATCGGAGTGGCCTCATTATCACTGGGCAGTTCTGGCTCTGCACTAGGCCTCGTCTGACACCACCCTAGCAGGTGAGGGAGAGAGATGCCTCCTTACTGCCAGGTTCCCCAAGTCTTCTAGATAGACTGCCAAGTTGGGAAAGGCGTTAGCAGCCAATGGGGATGAAAATCCCAGCTTCCTACTTAGAGTTCTCTGAAATCATCCCAGCAGGAATGTTGAGGAGCCTCATTGCAGCCTTGCAATTGTGGGATTATGGGCTCCCCATTCTGCCTTTGCTGCCGTGGGTAGGGGTGGTTCCACGGTTTTTCTGTGGTGATTGACTAGAGTAGAGCAGTTATTGTATAGAAGCTGTCTTGCTAGCCTACCCTTTCCTCCTTCTTTGGCTAGAGAGAGCTGGCTTTTGTGGGGACTCTTTTTGTCTGTGCTTGTTGGCATTTTTGTGTTACCAGTTTCTTCAACTCCAAGTGTAGAATATGAGGCAAAAAGAAAACCCAGAAAACTCGCCACTGTGTCATTCCTTGGGCACTGAGGTCCCCAGCTGCTCTGCCTCTTCTCCACCTTTCAGTGTCTTTTGTTTGTTTTATATATAATGTCCAGGAGTTTCAGTTGTACTTAGTGGGAGGAAGTATGTCAACTCTATTTTCCTGGAATCAGAAGTGGGTTTCAGTATCAGTTTCAGTTAATTAAAATTCAAAATTCAGGTCCTCAGTCGTCCCAGCCACATTTCACATGTTCAGTAGCTTCGTGTGGTTACTGACTAACATACTGGGTAGCAGAGGTCTGAAAGAAGAGTTCTATAGTTGTACATTAAACCTTGCATTGACACACAGCTTGCTGAATTTTGGGACTAGTGTAAGCAGTTAGCTTTCATCTCTTTCTTATGTGTCGTTTATACTTGGGCAGTGGAGAGACCACACTATTCCTCAGGGAGCAGAGTCAACTGAGGACCTACAGTGTATCCAATACTGCCTTTGGTTCAGCAGAATCATTGCCTTATTATTTTCCTGCTTTGCTGCTCTGACTACACAATACTTTCTAAAATCACCCATTTCCTGTCTCTTTAAGCTGGTGACAAATATCTCCAAAAGGATCGTGACAGCTTATAGATAGAAGCCAGGATAACAGATACGCAGCATGCCTACCGTAGCTCCTCTCTCGTCTCTCCAGACATCACTAATCAACCAGGATACACCTTCTGGCTGAACCCAGACTCGGCCTCAAAATCCAAGTCAGTGCTTGGAGCAGGTCTTATCAATTGATCAAAGTAGGCACTTGAGATTATACACCTACTTGCCACTCTTAGCACAAGACCAAACTCTTCACTTTCCCTCTTCCTCCTTTGACCCTGTTATCTCTTACTTGCTGTGAAAGCCTCAACTCTCATTTGTTCCTTTTTCACTGTCCTCTAACTCCTACACCAGTATGATCAAAGGTATACACATTTTTCCTGTCCCTAAAAATGAATTGGCTTCAATTGATGTCTCTCTCCCTTTTGTTTTTACATTCCTGATGCAGGACCACGTAAGAGATAGAGTCCTGGGCAGGAAATGAGGGGCCTTGACTCTAAGCCCAGCTTTGTATGACTTTGTTTGACTTTGGGTGAGTTAGAGCTTCTGTCAGATTTATTAGTTACATGGGTTAAAGAGAGTCTGAGTCAGTGGTTTCAAATTATCCTTCAGAATTAGTGGCTTCTAAGAGGTGTGTTGGAGTCTGTTAGGGCAAGAGGGCCCTGCCCTCTGCAGCTGTCATACTAACTGTGCATTTATTTTGCATAAGATCTTGAAAAAAAAAAGCCTTCTGCAGGGTGGCCCGGTAGCACAGTGGCTGGGTTTGCACATTCTGCTTCGGCGGCCTGGGGTTCACCAGTTCAGATCCCGGGTTCGGACATGGCACCACTTGTCAGGCAGGTGTCTCACATATGGACTAGAGGGGGATGGGCACAGATGTTGGCTCAGGCCAGTCTTCCTCAGCAAAAGGAGGAGGATTGGCTGCAGATGTTAGCTCAGGGCTAATCTTCCTCAAAAATAAAAAGTATTCTGCTAACAAAACAAGTTTTAAGACCACTGGCTTAAGTGATTGGTAACTTTTGTTTGTTTGTTTAAAGCTAACTTTTAATTTTATAAACGTAGTAAATGTACATAGTTTTTTAAAAGTTATGTTACTTAAAAAGGAGTTTCTGGCCATCTCTTGTCATTTCCTGCTCCCCAGACACGGCCACTCTCATGTCTTCTGTGTTATTTCTTCTGACATTTCCAGTGTAGGCTTTTAATCCTGTTTCTTGATTTATTTATTTTAAATATATCAACTGTGTATTATGGTAATTCTCTTATAGTCCCCTCCCCGACCTCTGTTCCTGTTATGGTTCTATCCCAGTTTCGAGTTAGATTGTCAATGTAAATATTATTAAGACTATGCTAGGTAGTCTTTGAGCCAGAGTATATTGTGATTATGTTTTCTTTCTTAGACAAAAATTGTTTCCTCTTGAACTTAATAGTTACCTCATGTTTTCATTTGCTTTGTTTTCTTTGAAGCTGCAGGCCTTTCTGTTCCTCTTTCCTTCCTTCTTCCCTTCCTTCTTCCCTTTCTTTCTTTCCAGTTGCTGCAATGGATCTGTCAAACGCCAGGCTATTTTCCAGGAGCGCACATACATTGTCCACCTACTCCTGCGGTCTGGCCTGGCTGCCCCCTAAGCCTGACAAGCAACTGTCATCTTGGGTATTCTCTTTGTCAGTTTCCTGTGTTGGATCCCGTATTTGCTAAATGCTATATCTTCCTTTTTCTTAATTTACACCTGGAAAAAATTTGGAGTCCTAGCTTATCTGAAATTGTCCCTTTTCTCCTCTACTGAAAATACAAAGAGGCATAAAATTCTAGGACAAAAATTCACACAGCAGTTGAAGGCAACGGGTCTTTGTGCCCTGCTTTCTCGTGTTGCCGTCAGAAGTCTGCCACCATTCTGATTCTCCATCATGTATGAGTGGTCTTTCTCTTTCTCTCTGGAAGCGTTAGGATCATCTCTGTGTGTGCGGTGTTCTGCATTTCACAATGATGTTCCTTGATATAGGTTGTTTTCATGTACCATACTGAACACTCTTGGAGCTTTTAACCTAAAGACCTGTGCCCTTCAATTCTGGGAAATTTTCTTGCATTATTTTGGCCTTGATTCCCTCTGTTCTCTAACTTCTACATGTTGGGTCTCTTCACTTGGTCCTCTCATTTTCTTCTGTTTACATCCTATCATCCACGTCTTTTTTATTCTGCTTTCTGGAGGATTTCACTGATTTTATCTTACAGATTTCATATTAAACTTTGGGGGTGGCAGGCATTATCTTTTTAATTCCCAAGAGTTCATTCTTTTTCTCTAATCACTCTGTTCTTGTTCTATGTCTTCAATATTTGTCTTTATTATCCCTCTTATTTGTTCCTCCAAAATGTCTCTATTTTCTCTGGGTCTTTTTGTTATCATTTTTACTGCTTGTTTCTTCTTTTTTATCTTTTTGTGAGGAAGATTGGCCCTGAGCTAACATCTGTTGCCAATCTTTCTCTTTTTGCTTGAGGAAGATTGTCACTCAGCTAACATCCGTGCCAATATCCCTCTATTTTATGTGGGACACCACCACAGTGTGACTTGACAAGTGGTGCTAGGTCCACACCTGGGATCCGAACCTGCAAAGCCCAGGCTGCCAAAGCCGGGCGCATGAACTTAACCACCAGGCCAGCCCCTGGTGCTTGTTTCTTTGTTTTTTCTATTTCATGTTGGAAGCTTTCCTTAAATGACTGACCATCTTTTTTAAAAAAATGGCTTTAGGGGCTGGCCCTGTGGCCAAGTGGTTAAGTTCACACGCTCTGCTGCAGGCGGCCCAGTGTTTCATCCGTTTGAATCCTGGGCACGGACATGGCACCGCTCATCAGGCCATGCTGAGGCGGCATCCCACATGCCACAGCTAGAAGGACCCACAACTAATATATACAACTATGTACCGGGGGGCTTTGGGGAGAAAAAGGAAAAAATAAAATCTTTAAAAAGAAAATGGCTTTAATGAGGTATAATTTGCATAAATCCGTAAAACTCACCCATTTAAAGTATACAACTCAACAGTTCTTAGTATCTTCACAGAGTGGCACAAACATCACCACGGTCCATTTTAGAACGTTGGGAGCCCCTTTGGCACTCCTCCCAGTCCGTATCCCCATCCCAATTGCCCACCTCAGGCATCCACTAATCTGCTTTCTGTCTTTACGGATCTGCCTATTCTGGGCATTTCATAGAAATAGAATCATCCAATATATAGCTTTGGTGACTGGCTCCTTTCACTTAGCCCAATGTTTCAAAGACTGATTGATTTGGTACCATGTGTCAGTACGTCATTCCTTTTTATTGTCAAATAAGATTGCATTTTTTTTATTTGCCCCATTTTATTTACCCTATTTATGCATCAGTTGATGAACATTTGGGTTATTTCTACTTTTTAGCTATTATGAATAATATTACTATGAGCATTCATGTACCAATTTTTGTATGGACATAAGATTTTATTTCTCTTGGGTATGTGCCCAGTGGCGCAATTGCTGGGTCAAATGGTAACTCTATATTTAACGTTTTGAGGAGCTGCCAGACTGTTTTCCAAAGCAACTGCACCATTTTACATTCCCACCAGCAATGTATGAGGGCTCTAATTTCTCCACATCCTCATTAACACTTGTTATTATCCATCTTTTTTATTATAGCCATCTTAGTGGGTGTGAAGCCGTATCTCATAGTGGTTTTGTTTTGGATTTCCGTAATGATTAATGATGGTAGCCTCTTTTCATGTGCTTATTGGCCATTTTTGTATCCTGTTTGGAGAAATGTCTCTTCGAATCTTTTGCCATTTTTGATTGGATTATTAGGTTTTTTTATCGTTGAGTTGTAACAGTTCTTTATATATTCTAGATGCAAGTGCCTTATCAGAAATATGGTTTGCAAATATCTTCTATTCTTGGAAGTGTGTCATCTTTTCACTTTTTTTTTCCTTGCTGAGGAAGATTAACCCTGAGCTAACATCTGTGCCAGTCTTCCTCTACTTTTTATATGTGGGTTGCTGCCACAGCCTGTCTGACAAGTGTTGTAGGTCCGTGCCTGGGATCTGAACCTGGGCCACCAAAGTGGAGTGTGCCAAACTTAACCACTATGCCATGGGGCTGGCCCCACTTTTCACTTTTTTGATGGTGTTCTGTTAAGCACAAAAATTTTTAATTTTCGTGAAGTCCAATTTATCTTTTTTTCTCTTTTGTTGTTTGTGCTTTTAATGTTGCATCTAAGAAGGCTTTGCCTAACCCAAGGTTATGAAAATTTACTCATATGCTTTCTTCTAAGAGTTTTATAGTTTAACCCTTACATTTAGGTGTCATATCCTATTTTAGTTGATTTGTGTGTGTGGTGAGGTGAAGGGGTATGATTTCATTAGTGTGCAGGTGATTGTTGAGTTGTCCCAGAACCAACTTTTCTGTTGAAAAGACTGGCTATTCTTTTCCCATTTCATTGTCTTGGCACTCTTGTCAAAAGTCAACTGACCGTAGATTTAAAGGTTTATTTTGGGACTCTCCACTGTATTTAATTGATTTATCCTTTTGCTATCGATTCTCATTTAAATTATCAAGCACTGAACAGCTAACTAGAAGCTCCACTTGGTGTCTGTGAGTGTACCTGGGGATTTACAACTCTGAGGTCTTTCTCTGTTTACAGGAAGGGCTGCACTTGTCTGCACCCAAGTGCAAGCATTCTGTGGGCCTAGGATCTAGCAGAGAGGGGCTCCTAATGTGCACATCTCTAGAGATATCTTGAGAGCTCCGCCCCTGTTGCTTCTACGTTGCCCATGTTCTCACTCTCAGGTGAGGAATCTTCTGTAGTGTGAGACAGCCTTCTTATTGGTTGCAGTCTACCTGAAAATGGTTCCCTGTTATTCAGCATCTGTCACTGCCAGGGTATTTATGATTCTTAAATGAACCATTTAGACACTCTTTACTTAGTATCTTATTCCCTTGTTTTCAGTTTGCGCCAAGAGCACTAGTCATTTACTTGGGGCCAAAAGTAATCAGCTTCTTCCTAGTGTTCTTCAGCTGCAGCTGCTTCCTCAGACCCTCTCTATCTCAAAGTGTTATTGATTTAAGCATCTAAGAATCAACTCCAGATGTATTTACGTTCTTTTGCTCCCCTAATACCATTGAAATGACAGCAAAGAAGTGTTCTCTAATTAATAAAATTTATTTTTTAAACCAGCCTTAGGTTCACAGCAAAATGGAGAGGAAAGTAGAGAAATTTCCCATATAACCCCTGCCCCCACACATGGATCGCCTCCCACGGTCTCAATAGCCCCCGCCACAGTAGTACACTTGTTACAATCAATGACGTACATTGACACGTCATTATCACTCAAAGTCCATGGTTTACAGTAGGCTTCACTCTTGATGTACATTCTATGAGTTTGGAGAATTGTATTTAGGATGTATCCACCATTGTAGTATCATACAAAGTAGTTTTGTTATTTGTCCATTTACCTACTGAAGGACATCTTGGTTGCCTCCAAGTTTTGGCAGTTATTAGTAAAACTGCTATTAACATCCATGTGCAGGTTTTTGAGTGGTCATACTTTTCAACTCCTTTGGGTAAATGCCAAGGAGCACAATTGTTGGATCATACAGTGCGAGTATGTTTAGTTTTGTAAGAAACTGCCAAACCATCTTCTAAAGTGGCTGTACAATTTTGCACTCTCACCAGCAATGAATGAGAGGTCCTGTTGCTCCACGTCCTCATCAGCTTTTGGTGTTGTCAGTGTTTTGGATTTTGGCCATTCCAGTAGGTGTATAGTGTGGTATCTCATTGTTGTTCTAATTTGCAATTCCCTAATGGCACATGATGTTGAACATCTTTCTGTATGCTCACTTGCCATCTGTATATCTACTCTGGTGAGGTTTCTGTTCAGGTCTTTTGCCTATTTTTTTTTTTTATTAAGATTATGATAGATTACAACCTTGTGAGATTTCAGTTGTACATTATTGTTAGTGATGTTGTGGGTACACCACTTCACCCTTTGTGCCCTCCCCCCACCCCCCCTTTTCCCTGGTAACCACCGATCGGTTCTCCATGTATATATGTTAACTTCCACCTATAAGTGGGGTCATATAGAGTTCGTCTTTCTCTGTCTGGCTTATTTCGCTTAACATAATACCCTCAAGGTCCATCCATGTTGATGCGATTGGAACAATTTGGTACTTTTTTATGACTGAGTAGTATTCCACTGTGTATATATACCATATCTTCTTTATCTAGTCATCAGGTTCTGGGCATTTAGGTTGGTTCCGTGTCTTGGCTATTGTAAATAATGCTGCGATGAACATAGGGGTGCACGGGATTCTTGGGATTGCTGATTTCAGGTTCTTAGGGTAGACACCCAGTAGTGGGATGGCTGGGTCATAGGGTATTTCAATTTTTAACTTTTTGAGAAATCTCCATACTGTTTTCCATAGTGGCTGCACTAGTTTGCATTCCCACCAACAGTGTACCGAGGGTTCCTTTTTCTCCACAACCTCTCCAACATTTGTCACTTTTGGTTTTGGATATTTTTGCCAATCTAACGGGTGTAAGGTGATATCTTAGTGTAGTTTTGATTTGCATTTCCCTGATGATTAGCGATGATGAACATCTTTTCATGTGTCTATTGGCCATACTTATATCTTCTTTGGAGAAATGTCTGTTCAGGTCTTCTGCCCATTTTTTGATCGGGTTGTTTGTTTTTTTGTTGTGAAGCTGTGTGAGTTCTTTGTATATTATGGATATTAATCCTTTGTCGGATAAGTGGCTTGTAAATATTTTTTCCCAATTAGTGGGCTGTTTTTTTGTTTCAATCCTGTTTTCCCTTGCTTTGAAGAAACTCTTTAGTCTGATGAAGTCCCATTTGTTTATTCTTTCTATTGTTTCCCTCATCTGAAGAGTTATAGTGTCCGAAAAGATTCTTTTGAAACTGATGTCAAAGAGTGTACTGCCTATATTCTCTTCTAGAAGACTTATTGTTTCAGGCCTAATCTTTAAGTCTTTGATCCATTTTGAGTTTATTTTTGTGAATGGTGAAAAAGAATGATCGATTTTCATTCTTTTACATGTGGCTGTCCAGTTTTCCCAGCACCAGTTGTTGAAGAGACTTTCTTTTCTCCATTGTAGGCCCTCAGCTCCTTTGTCGAAGATTAGCTATCCATAGATGTGAGTTTTTATCTCTGGGCTTTCAATTCTGTTCCATTGATCTGTGGACCTGTTTTTGTACCAGTACCATGCTGTTTTGATCACTGTAGCTTTGTAGTATGTTTTGAAATCGGGGATTGTGATGCCTCCAGCCTTGTTTTTCTTACTCAGGATTGCTTTAGAAATTCCCAGTCTTTTGCTGCCCCATATGAATTTTAGGATTCTTTGTTCAATTTCTGATTGGGATAGTGTTGAATCTGTAGATTGCTTTAGGTAGTATGGACATTTTAACTATGTTTATTCTTCCAATCCGTGTGCATGGAATGTCTTTCCATCTCTTTATGTCGTCGTCAATTTCTTTCAAGAAAGTCTTGTAGTTTTCATTGTATAAATCTTTCACTTCCTTGGTTAAATTTATCCCAAGGTATTTTATTCTTTTTGTTATGATTGTGAATGGGATTGAGTTCTTGAGTTCTTTTTCTGTTGGTTCATTGTTTGTGTATAGAAATGCTACTGATTTATGTATGTTGATTTTATACCCTACTACTTTGCTGTAGCTGTTGATTATTTCTAATAGTTTTTCTATGGATTCTTTGGGGTTTTCTATATATAAGATCATGTCGTCTGCAAACAGCGAGAGTTTTACTTCTTCATTGCCTATTTGGATTCCTTTTATTTCTTTTTCCTGCCGAATTGCTCTGGCCAGCACCTCCAGTACTATGTTGAATAGGATTGGTGAAAGTGGGCACCCTTGTCTTGTTCCTGTCCTCAGAGGGATGGCTTTCAGTTTTTGTCCGTTGAGTATGATGTTGGCTGTGGGTTTGTCATATATGGCCTTTATTATGTTGAGGTACTTTCCTTCTATACCCATTTTATTGAGGGTTTTTTATCATAAATGGGTGTTGGATCTTGTCGAATGCTTTCTCTGCATCTATTGAGATGATCATGTGGTTTTTGTTTTTCATTTTGTTGATGTAGTGTATCACGTTGATTGACTTGCGGATGTTGAACCATCCCTGTGTCCCTGGTATAAATCCCACTTGATCATGGTGTATAATCTTTTTGATGTATTGCTGTATTCGGTTTGCCAAAATTTTGTTGAGGATTTTTGCATCTATGTTCATCAGTGATATCGGCCTGTAGTTCTCCTTCTTTGTGTTGTCCTTGTCAGGTTTGGGGATCAGAGTGATGTTGGCTTCATAAAATGTGTTAGGGAGCACTCCATCTTCCTCAATTTTCTGGAACAGTTTGAGAAGAATAGGTATTAAGTCTTCTTTGAATGTTTGGTAGAATTCTCCAGAGAAGCCGTCTGGTCCTGGACTCTTATTTTTGGGGAGGGTTTTGATTACCGTTTCTATTTCCTTACTTGTGATTGGCCTATTCAGATTCTGCATTTCTTCCTGATTCAGTTTGGGGAGATTGTAGGAGTCTAGGAATTTGTCCATTTCTTCCAGGTTGTTCAATTTGTTGGCATATAGTTTTTCATAGTATTCTCTTATGATCTCTTGTATTTCATTGGTATCTGTTGTGATTTCTCCTCTCTCATTCCTAATTTTATTTATTTGCGATTTCTCTCTTCTTTTCTTGGTGAGTCTGGCTAAAGGTTTGTCAATTTTGTTAATTCTTTCGAAGAACCAACTCTTTGTTTCATTTATCCTTTCTATTGTCTTTTTTGTTTCAATATCGTTTATTTCTGCTCTTATTTTTATTATTTCCCTCCTTTACTGACTCTGGGCTTTCTTTGTTCTTCTTTTTCTAGTTCTGTTAGGTGTCGTTTTAGGTTGCTTATGTGAGCTTTTTCTTGTTTAGTGAGGTGAGCCTGTATTGCGATGAATTTCCCTCTTAGGACTGCTTTTGCTGCATCCCAAATGATTTGCTATGTCGTGTTCTCATTTTCATTAGTCTCCAGATAAAATTTGATTTCTTCTTTAATTTCTTCAAGGATCCATTGTTTGTTCAGAAGCGTGTTGTTTAGTCTCCACATTTTTGCACCTTTCTCTGCTTTTTTCTTGTAGTTGATTTCTAGTTTCATAGCATTATGATCAGAAAAGATGCTTGATATTATTTCATCTCTCTTGTATTTATTGATGTTTGCTTTGTTTCCCAAAATATGGTCAATCCTTGAGAATGTTCCATGTGCACTTGAGAAGAATGTGTAACCTGCTGTTTTTGGATGAAGTGTTCTATATATATCTATTAAGTCCATCTGGTCTAATTTTTCATTTAATTCTATAATTTCCTTGTTGATTTTCTGTCTGGATGTTCTGTCCATTGGTGTTAATGGTGTGTTGAGGTCCCCTACTATTATTGTATTGTTGTTGATGTCTTCTTTTAGTTCTGTTAAGAGTTGCTTTACATATTTAGGTGCTCCTGTGTTGGGTGTGTATATATTTACAAGTGTTATGTCTTCTTGGTGGAGAGTCCCTTTTATCATTATATACTGTCCCTCTTTGTCTTTCTTTACCTGTTTTACTTTGAAGTCTACTTTGTCTGATATTAGTATAGCAACACCTGCTTTCTTTTGTTCATTATTAGCTTGGAGTATTGTCTTCCATCCCTTCACTCTGAGTCTGTGTTTGTCTTTGGGGCTGAGGTGTGTTTCCTGGAGGCAGCATATTGTTGGGTCTTGTTCTTTGATCCATCCTGCCACTCTGTGTCTTTTGATTGGAGAGTTCAATCCATTTACATTTAGAGTGATTATTGAAATGTGGGGGCCTACCGCTGCCATTTTGTGTCTTGTTTTCCGGTTCTATTCAATTTCCTTTGTTTCTCGTCCCATGGTTTAGTCTGTTCGGATGTAGAGCTGCTACTCTCTGTTGTTGTCCTTCTACTTATCTCCTTTGCTCTTGGTTTTGTAGCCCCTTTCCTTTTTTTGATTTTTCAGGAATGAGGGTTTTCCTGAGCATTCTTGTAGAGGAGGTTTGGTGTCAGTGAACTCCCTTAATTTTTGTTTATCTGGGAAAGTTTTTATTTCTCCATCGTATTTGAAGGATATTTTCGCTGGGTAGAGAATTCTCGGCTGCAGGTTTTTGTCCTTCAGATTTTTGAATATATCATTCCACTCTCTTCTAGCCTGTAAAGTTTCTGCTGAGAAGTCTGCTGAAAGCCTGATGGGGGTTCCTTTGTAGGTTAATTTCTTCTGCCTGGCTGCCCTTAGTATTCTCTCCTTGTCGTTGACTTTTGCTAGCTTCACTACTATATGTCTTGGGGTTGGTCTACTTGCATTGATAAAGTTTGGAGATCTATTGGCTTCTGTCACATGAAGTTCCATCTCCCTCCCCAGATTTGGGAAGTTCTTAGCCATTATTTCTTTGAATAGTTTTGCCTATTTTTTAATCAAGTTGTTTGTTTTCTTATTGTTGAGTTTTAAGAGTTCTTTGTATATTCTGAATAACACTCCTTTATCAGATGTGTCTTTTGCATATGTTTTCTCCCAGTCAGTGGTTTGTCATCTCATTCTCTTGACATTGTCTTTTGCACTGAAAAAGGTTTTAATTTTAATGAAGCCAGCTAATCAACTCTTTTTTTCATGGATCATGCCTTTGGTGTTGTATCTAAAATGTCATTGCCGTACCCAAGGTCATCTAGGTTTTCTCCTATGTCATATTCCAGGAGTTTTATAGTTTTGTGTTTTACATTTAGGTACAGAATTTTTTGTTAAAGTAGTTTTTTGTGAAGGTTATAAGGTGTGTGTCTAGATTAATTTTTTTTTTTGCATGAGGATATCCAGTTGTTGCAGGAACATTTGTTTTAAAGACTATCTTTGATTCTTCATGTTGCCTTTTTTCCTTTGTCAAAGATCAGTTGACCACATTTATGTGGGTCTATGTCTAGACTCTCTATTCTGTTCCATTGGTCTGTTTGTCTGTTCTTTTGCCAATATCACACTGTCTTGATTACTGTAGCTTTATAGTAAGTCTTGAAGTCAGGTAGCATCAGTCCTTCAACTTTGTTCTTCTCCTTCAGGATTGAGTTGGCTATTCTGGCTCTTTTGCCTCTCCAGATAAACTTTGAAATCAGTTTGTCAATATCCACAAAGTAACCTGCTGGGGTTTTGACTTGGATTGTGTTGAATCTTTAGATTAATTTGGGAAGAACTGACATCTTGACTAGATTATCTTCCTATCCATGAACATGGACTATCTCTCCATGTATTTAATTCTTTGTTATTTTTCATCAGAAGTTTGTAGTTTTCCTCACATAGATATTGTATATATTTTGTTAGATTTATACTTAAGTATTTCATTTTTTGTGGTGCTATTGTAAATGGTAACGTGTTTTCAATTTCAAATTACACTTGTTCATTGCTGGCATATAAGAAAGCCATTGACTTTTTTTTTAGATATAATTGACATATAATGTTGTGTTTGTTTAAAGTGTAGAGCATAATGATTTGATATGTATATATTGCAAAATGATTACCACAATAAATTTAGTTAACATCCATCACCACATATAGTTACAATTTTTTTCTTATGATGAGAACTTTTTAGATCCACTCTCCTAGTAACTTTCAAATATATAATACAGCGTTGTTAACTATAGTCACCATGCTGTACATTACATCACCAGGACTTGTTTGTTTATAACTGGGAGTTTGTACCTTTTGACCACCTTCACCCTTTGACTTTTGCATATTAACCTTATATCTCACAACCATTTATAACCACTATCAGTTCCTGGAGTTTTTTGTATGTTCTTGCAGGTTTTCTACATAGACAATTATGTCATCTGTGAACAAAGACAGTTTGATTTTTTCCTTTCCAATCTGTATAAATGTATTTCTTTTATTGTCTTATTGCATTAGCTAGGACTTGCAATATGATGTTGAAAGGCATTGGTGAGAAAGGACATCACTGCCTTGTTCCTGATCTTAGTGGGAAAGCTTTGAGTTTCTCACCATTAGGTATGATGTTAGCTATAGGTTTTTTGCCAATGCTCTTTATCAAGTTGAGGAAGTTCCCCCTGTTCCTAGTTTGCTAAGAGGGTATTTTTTTTTTTTATCATGACCAGGTCTTATCTTTTGTCAAGTGCTTTTCTACCTTTATTGATATGAACATGTGACTTTTCTTCTTCAGCCTCTTGATATGATGAACTACATTCATTGATTTTTCAATGGTGAACCAGCCAGAATAAATCATACTTGGTTGTGGCATATAATTCTTTCTCTGCATTGTTGGATTTGATTTACTAAGATTCATTGAGGATTTCTGCATCTATATTCATGAAAGATATTGTGCAGTTTTCTTTTCTTGTAATGTCTTGTCTGGCTTTGGTATTAGGGTGATGCTGGCCTCATAGATATTCCTCTGGCTTCTTTCTTCTGGCAGATACTGTAGAGAATTGGTATAATTTCTTCCTTAAATGTTTGGTGGAATTCACCAGTCACCCATTGGGCCTGGTGCTTTCTGTTCTGGAAGGGTATTAATTACTCATTTAATTTTCTTGATAGATATAGGCCTATTCAGATGATCTATTTCTTCTTGTGTGAGTTTTAGCAGATTGTGTCTTTCAAAGATGGTTCATTTTATTTTAATTGAGATAACATTGGTTTATAGTATTACATAAATTTCAGGTGTGCGTCATTATATTTTGACTTCTGTATGGACTGCATCATGTTTACCACCAAAAGTCTAGTTGCCATCTGTCACCATACAAATGTGCCCTTTTACCCCTATTGCCCTCCCCCCACTTCCCTTCCCCTCTGGCACCCACTAATCTGTTCTCTGTGTCTATGTGTTTGTTTGTTGTTTTATCTTCCACATATGTGTAAAGTCATATGATTTTTGGTTTTCTACATCTCACTTATTTTGCTTAGCATAATACCCTTAAGGTCCATCCATGTTGTCACAAATGGCAAGATTTTATTTTTAAAGTTAATTTTTATTGAGTTTATGATAGTTTACAATCTTGTTAAATTTCACTTGTACATTATTGTTTGTCAGTCATGTTGTAGGTGCACCACTTCCCCCTTTGTACCCACCCTCCACCCCACCTTTCCCCTGGTAGCCACTAATCTGTTCTTTTTGTCCCCATGTTTAAATTCCTCGTGTGAGTGGAGTCATACAGAGATTGTCCTTCTCTATCTGGCTTATTTCACTTAACATAATTCCCTCAAGGTCCATCCATGTTGTTGTGAATGGGACAATTTTATTCTTTTTTATGGCTGAGTAGTGTTTCATTGTATATATATACCACATCTTCTGTATCCATTCATCCATCAGTGGGCACTTAGATTGTTTCCAAGTCTTGGCTATTGTGAATAATACTACAATGAACATAAGAGTGCATATGTCTTTTTGACTGTGTTTTTGTGTTCTTTGGATAAATACCCAAAAGTGGAATAGCTGGATCATATGGTAGATCTATTTTTAATTTTTTGAGGAATATCCATACTGTTTTCTGTAGTGGCTGCACCAGTTTACACTTCCACCAGCAGTGTACAAGGGTTCCCTTCTCTCCACATCCTCTCCAAAACTTATTTCTTATCTTTTTAATAATAGCCATTCTGATGGGTGTGAGGTTTTGATTTGCATTACCCTAATAGTGATGTTGAACATCTTTTCATGTGCCTGTTGGCCATCAGTACATCTTCTTTGGAAAAGATGTCTATTTAGATCCTCTGCTCATTTTTTAATTGGGTTATTTTTATTGTTGTTGTTGAGTTGTATGAGTTCTATATATATTTTGGCTATTAACCCCTTATCAGATACATGATTTGTAAATATTTTCTCCCATTGGTAGGTTGTCTTTTCATTTTGTTGATGGTTTCTTTTACCATACAAAAGATTTTTAGTTTGATGTCATCTCATTTGTTTATTTGTTTGTTTATTTAGCCTGAGGAGACATATTCAGAAAGATAGTGCTAAGACGAAAGTCCAAGAGCATACTGCCCATGTTTTCTTCTAGGAGTTTTATGGTTTCAGGTCTTACATTCAAGTCTTTAATTGATTTTGAGTTAATTTTTGTGTATGGGGTAAGATACTGATCTACTTTCATTCTTTTGCATGTGGCTGTCCAGTTTTCCATTTTATTGTAACACCTTTTGTTGAAGAGACTTTCCTTTCTCCACTGTATGTTCTTGGCTCCTTTTTCAAAAATTAGCTGTCCATAAACGTTTGGGTTTATTTCTAAGCTCTCAGTTCTGTTCCATTGATCTATGTCTCTGTTTTTGTGCCAGTACCATGCTGTTTTGATTATCATAGCTTTGTAGCATACCTTGAAATCAGAGTGTGCTGCCTCCAGTGTTGTTCTTTTTCTCAGGATTGCTTTGGCTATTTGGGGTCTTTTGTTGTTCCATGTAAATTTTAGGATTCTTTGTTCTATTTCCGTGAAAAATGTCATCGAGACTTTGATAAGGATTGCATTGAATTTGTAGATTGTTTCAGGTAGTATGGACTTTTTAATTATGTTAATTCTTCCAATCCATAAGCATGGAATATCTTTCCATTTCTTTGTGTCTTCTTCAATTTCTTTCAACAGTGTTTTATACTCTTCAGTGTACAGGTCTTTCACCTCCTGGGTTAAATTTATTCCTGGGTATTTTGTTCTTTTTGTTACAATTGTAAATGAGATTATAGTCTTGATTTCTCCTTTTACTAGTTGGTTGTTATTGTATAGAAACATAACTGATTTTTGCGTGTTGATTTTTTACCCTGCAACTTTACTGAATTCATTAATTACTTCTAATAGTTTTTTGGTGGATTCTTTAGGGTTTTATTCATATAAAATCATGTCATCTGCAAATAGTGACATTTTTACTTATTCTTTTCCAATTTAGATTCCTTTTATTTCTTTTTCTTGCCTAATTGCTCTGGCTAGAACTTCCCATATTATGTTGAATAAGAGTGGCAAGAGTTAGCATCCTTGTCTTGTTCCTGTTCTCAGAGGGATGGCTTTCAGTTTTTCACCATTGAGTCTGATGTTGGCTATGAGTTTGTCATATGTGCCTTTATTATGTTGAGGTACTTTTCTTCTATACCCCTTTTATTCAGAGTTTTTATCATACATGATGCTGAATCTTATTGAATGCTTTCTTTACATCTATTGAGATGATCATGTGATTTTCGTCCTCATTTTGTTAATGTGCTGTATCATGTTGATTGATTTGTGTATGTGGAACCATTCTTGCACCCCTGGAATAAATCCCACTTGATTGTGGTGTATGATCCTTTTGGTATATTGTTGTATTTGATTTGCTAATATTTTGTTATTTTGCATTTATGGCAAATTGTGTCTTTCAAGGAATTGGTCCATTTCATCTAGTGTATCAGATTTATTCTTTCAATGTCCGTGCACTACTAATGGCCCTTCTTGCATTTCTGATATTAGCAATTTATGTTCTCTTTCTTTTTTTCTCAATTAGCTTGGGTAGAAGCTTACTGATTTTATTGATCTTTTCTAAGAACCAGCTTTTGGTTTTGTTGGTTTTCTCTTCTGGTTTCCTGTTTTTGATTTCACTAATTTCTGCTGTATCTAAAATTTATCATTTATTTTCTTCTTTTGATTTTGAATTTAATTCCTCTCCTTTTTCTAGTTTCCTAAGGTGGATGGTTAGATTATTGATTTTATATTTTTCTTCTTTTCTAATATTTGCATTCAACACTATAAATTTCCTTTGTCGCATGCTTTTGCTTCATTCCGCAGATTTTGGTAAGTTGTATTTTCATTTTCATTTAGTTCAAAATATTATTAAATTTCTCCTGCAACCCATGTGTTATTTAGAAGTGTGTTGCTCAATCTCTGAGAATTTTGGCATTTCCAGATATCTTCTGTTACTGATTTTCAGTTTAATTCCATTATGGTCTCAGAGCTATGATTTATATTCTTTTAAATGTATAAAAATGTATTTTATGGTCCATAACATAGTCTATCTGGATGAATGTTCCATATCAAAATAAAGGAAATTGGTTGAAAGTCTGTTTTAGAAGTTACCCAGGTCATCTCCCCATCTCTGACCAGACAAGTGGCTGCCTTTCCCCCAACTGGAAAAAGACAGGAAAGTTATTCTTGGAGGATGGTAAACTAGAGGGTTGCTAAGGTTACAAGGCATGGTTTGGGACAGAACCATCCACGGCAGGAGGAAGTGAATGCATGCATACTGAATCCTTCAGCCCTCTTCTGCTAGTCAGCTCTCAGAATACTGGCAACAAGGCTGTCATCCTCTGGGCGAGAGGTTGGTGGTCTTCTCTGGGGCCTCTAAATAGCCTAGGAGGAAAGACCTGAAGATAGTGATATCGAGATTCTCCAACTACAGGGCCCAGCAGATTACCTTACACTGAAGCTTCACTCATATACTCAGGGCTTCTAGTCAGCATTTTAGTGTTCAGCTCTCAGATATAAACCTCTGAAGACTAATATAACCTGAGAAAAGCCTCTAACATGGAAGATGCATACAAAAAGACATAGACAATAAAGCAACCTAAATGAAAGAGACTATGCAAGGAGAGGAAAGCTTCAATAAACTATCATTAATATTTTCAAGATGATAAGAGAAGATGTTGCAACCTTGAAATAAGAACAGGATACTTTATTTAAAAAAAGAACATTCAGAGAATAAAAGAGAGCTCTTTGAAATTTAAAAAAAATGACAATGCTAGCAAAAAGGCAAAACTTAGTATAAAGTTTGGACAATAAAATCAAGGAATTCTTTTATAAAAAAAGAGCCAAATATGAAGAAATGGAACATAAGAGAGAAACATAAGGAATTTAGAGCGTAAGTCCATGTCTAATATCTGAATCAGAGGAGTTTCAGAAAGAGAAAGTTTTTTAAATGGAGTTCAGGAAATTCTCAATGCAGTAATTCTGGAAAATTTCCTAGAGCTAAAAGGTATGGGTCTAGATTAAAAGGACTTGAAATGCCCAGAACAATGGATTTTATGTATGGATTCATACAATGTATATCATCACAAAATTTCAGAATGTTTGGAACAAAGAGAAAAACCTACGAGCTTCCAGAGACATAAAACAGTTCACATACAAAGAATCAAGAATCGGAATTGCTTTGAACTTAACACCAGTTGTAGGCATTAGAGAATAATGGGAAAAGGCCTTCAAAATTTATAAATATAATTATTTCCAACTTAACATTCTATATCCAGAGAAGTTATTAATCAAGTGTGAGGGTAGAATAAAGACATTTCAGGTGCTCAAGAATGCAAAATATTTTCTTCACATACACTCTCTCTCAGGAACCTCTTGGAAGACGCTCTCTACCAAAAGAAGAGAATAAACCAAGCTAGAAGAAGATGTGAGGTCCAAGCAATGGATCCAACAAGGGAGAGGAGGAAAGGGAATCATTGGAATTATGTTGAAGCAACCCAGAATGACAACTGTACACCATGTATAGAGGGCAAGCTGCTCACGCAGAGTAAGTCCGAGGCTCTAGGAGAGACTTCCCTTGGAAGAAGTCTTTCACCTGTCTTGAAAGGAGATTTGGGTACTTGGTGAACAGTTTGGGATTGGATTTGGGATAATTACATAGAAAACTAAGGAAGTGGAAAACACAAGCCAATTATTAATTCTAGGGAAAACTAAAGGTTGTGCAGAAAAGTAAAAGTAATTACAATTTACTGTATGGTTCATTTGGAGATGGCATTTACACAGTCATAATAATGAAAGGCTAAATATTGATTTCACCAAAATTATAACAATACTGTATTAGGAAGATGGGGGAATGGGAAGAGCATGCATGGGTACTGGGGGCAAAAGTTTTAAAAAGAGTTAAATTCCCATCTTCCATAATGGGAAATAATGACATCATGCCTAAGATGGAAATCTCACGATATTGCATTAGATGGATGCAATTTGGATACAACTCCTTTGTCAGATCTAAGCATTGAGAACATTTTTTCCCACTTTCTTAACAGTGTCTGTTAAACAGAGGAAGGTTTTACCTTTGATGAAGCCAAATTTATTATTTTTTCTTTTATGGTTGGTGCTTTTAGTTTTCTATTTAGAAATCTTTTTCTTCTCCAAGATCATGAAGAAATTCTCTTGTGTTTTCTTCCAGAGCTTTTTAGCTTTAGCTTTAACATTAGTTCTAGAATCCATGTCAAAGTATTTTTTGCGTTTAGTAATTTTTGTTAAAGTGAACATGTCTTACTCCCTCATTGTCTTCCTGTACCCAGCACATAGTAGGCGCTCTTATTTTTTGTTAAATTCGTGTAGTCATCTACAAGTTCCTTCAGAGCATGACCTCTATATGACAGTCTTTTGTTTTCTCCCTGATCCATTCCCGTCACCAGTTGCCTAACACAAAGCTGTACATAACAATAATCCTCAATTAATAGGTGCCCAAGGAATCCACAAGCTAAGCCACAGCTGTGTTTCTCCCTGTGCCTATGGAGACAGGGCAAGGCTCTGTCTGCCTCGGGATCTCTGGATCTGGCAGGTGTGTTCCCACAGATGGAGAGAAGAGCCTCGTCCTGGATACGCTGCACAGGGCTGGAGCACTGGAATGCTGGGCGGAGGATGGCCCTGGGCTCAGTCTTCTGGTCTTGTCTTCCTGGGCTTTCCCATGCTGCCCAGAAGTTCATTGCTAGTCTTTGACTTGCAAGCTCTGAATTTTAAAGACAA
This sequence comes from Equus quagga, assembly GCF_021613505.1. Taxonomy (NCBI): domain Eukaryota; kingdom Metazoa; phylum Chordata; class Mammalia; order Perissodactyla; family Equidae; genus Equus; species Equus quagga. The sequence continues at coordinate 80,204,859 of NC_060272.1, forward strand.
GTTAGCCTGCAAGCTGAGGCCATTTCTTTTCTCCCTGGGAACCTTTGATCTTAAACTTTATCTCATAGTAGCATGGTGTCTCTTTTCAGAATAAACACCACCTGATTTGGGAATACACACAAAGTCAATATTGTAGATCATAATGCTTGGACACAAACCTTTTTTCAGTTTCATCTACCCAAATACAAGGTAAAAAATACACCACAGTCATGTGATAGAGCCAGCAGCTTCCTGCTGAGAAAAACCACATCTTCACTGGCTCCAGTCACAGCTGAGCAAGGACAGAAATTGGAGGGACGCCAAAGGCAGAGCCGAGGGACACAAGTCCTCCCACCCTGATCTCCTTGTGACACTTGGATGCGGGCAGAGCTTCCAAACTGTAGTGTGTTCTTGTGTTTCGTTTTGTTTCTGTTTTGGTGCATGAAGAAATGATGGGAGAAACCTAAGGAGGGAAAGCCGTGAGAGATCATCACTGCTAAAGAGCATGCCAGGACTGGCTTTGTGCTGCGGGCTTCTGTTTGCCCGCTTTCTGCCTCCTTCCGTCAGCACTCCCTGGCATGGCCTCTCTTGGGACCATTGCCCGGAGGTTAACTGCTTTTGCATTCCCTCTGGAAACAGCCCCAGTTTGATCAAATAATCTACCTAATAAAACACCTTCCACGATTTTCCGTTGCCCAAAGAAAAGGTCCAGCATTGGGCTAGCATTGGAGGTCCTTCAGTCCCACTCCGGTACCTTGTCATGGTGGCGACGTGAAATCACTGATAGCTTTGGCGTCAGATGGACCTGAGTTTAAGTTCCTGGTCTGTCTGAAGCTGTGTGACCTTGAGTTCTTTCCTTAACCTGAAAGAGTTCCTTAACACCTCTGAGGCTCAATGTCCTTAATTCCTTAATAGAAAACGAAGATAATGGTGCCGATAGGAGAAATAAATAAAAAGCATAAGCAAAGTGCTCAAGACATAATAGATGCTCCCCAAACAAGAGGTCAGTTACCATCCCTTTCATCTCTCAACTCCCTTCCAGACGCCTGTGCTGCAGTCGTACCAAAATCATTCACAAATCCTTAAGTGCACATGGTCCTTTAGACTTCCATTGTCTTTGCATACGTTTCCTTCACCTGAAATGCTGTTCCCTCCCAGTTTTCACCCTGGAAACTACTGTATGCCCGGGACACCCAGCTCAAGTGCTGTCTCCGAGATGAAACCTACCCCGTCGGCTCCTCAGATGTCTGTTCCCTCCTCCAGGGTCCACAGCACTTGGCACAAACCTCTCGCCACGCTGTGTAGTAATGATTTGTTTACAAGCCGGCGGCTCCTCCTGGGTTCCTTGGAGGCCGAGGTCAAGTTCCGGTTCTCTTGTAGCGCTGGGCCCGAGCACAGTGTAGTAGCAGTAGCACAAGTATAGTGGGCGCTTGAAAAGTGTTTGCGGAATAAATGAATGAAAATTAGTACTTGTTCATCATTTTTCCACCCTGGAGTCAGAAGGAGGGGTCCAGCCCTAATTAAATATGACCTTAATCTCTCTGAGTCTCAGTTCTGTTATCTGTAGAATGGAGATAATACTCGTACCTAGTTCAGAGATCCTATTGCTAAAGATTAACTGACACACTGCAGGTAAAGCGCTCAGCCAACTGTCCAGCTTCTTGTTACCCTTTTAAAGTGCTAGTGATTCACGTTACCTTGGGTAAGGCACATAGCTACTCCCCTCTCAGTGTGCTCATCTGTAGAAGGACAGAGAAGGAGCAGGTTATTTCTAGAGCTATTGTAGATTTCCAAAGTTTTTGTTATAAAGTTCTGTGACATGCTCGTGCGATTCTGAAAGGACTTCCATGCGATAAGCCCTTTTTACAGTGAGCAATCTACAGCTCAGGGTCCTGGGAACGTGGCAGAGGGTCTGAACGAGCTTGGGTAGAAATAAACACACCTGGGAAGTGAATTTTATGGAATCTTCTTTTTTTATTAACTTTGAGATTCTTTTATTGTGGTAAAGATGTGGTTTTTCTTTTTTTTTTTTTTAATTGAGGTTGTGATAGTTTACAACCTTGTGAAATTTCAGGTGCACATTATTGTCAGTCGTGTTGTAGGTGCACCGCCCACTCCCTTCCCCCGGTTACCACTAATCTGTTCTCTTTGTCCACGTGTTTGTTTAGCTTCCACATACAAGTGGAGTCAGACAGAGTTTGTCTTTCTCTATCTGGCTTGTTTTGCTTGACATAATACCCTCAAGCTTCATCCATGTTGTGAATGGGACGATTTCATCCTTTTTTATGGCTGAGTAGTTGGAATATTTGTTTAAAAATTACTTAAATGTCTACAGAAAATAGAGAAAACTACTTTTTAGCTGTTAACCTGACAGAACGGTTGCTCAGTTTTTACTGCAGGAACCTTCTCCAAGTCTGCCCTCTACCATGAATGAACCATCACAAGGCCATACATTTGGTTGGTCACAAAAAAGGTAACAGTTTACACTGGATGATGTTTCTCAGCTTACAAATGTTCTCATGCCCGTGATCTCATTCAATATTTGCCACAAACCTGGAAGATGGCAAATGTTGGCAATGCACTTTACAGCTGAGGACAGTGAGGACCGGGAGACTTGCCTCACAAAGCTAGCACGTGGCCCCGCTGTGCTCTGAGCAAATCTTCAGATGTCCACGTCCTTGTCAAAAATGTTGTTCAGAAAAGGGAAATGCAATCTTCTTCAAAATAACCCTATGATGGTTAATTTTATGTGTCAGCTTGACTGGCCACAAGGTGCCCAGATTAACCCTAATTTCTGAGTATGTCTATGAAGGTGTTTTGGGGACAAAATTAGCCTGTGAATCGGTAGACTCAGGAAAGCAGATCACGCTCCCCAATGTGGGCGGGCATCAGCCAATCCATTGAGGGCCAAATAGGATGGAAGGTGCAAGAAGGAGGAATTTGCCCCTTTTTTCCTGCCCCACTGCTTGAGCTGGAATATCTCATTCCATCTTCTCCTGCCCTTGGATTTACACCATGGGCTCCCCCGATTCCCAGGCCTTCAGACTCAGACTGAATTACACCACCAGCTTTCCTAGGTCTCCAGCTTGCAGACAACAGCTCATGGGACTTTCTCCATGCTCATGTAAGCCAATCCTCAGAATAAATCTCTGTCTTATATACAAATAGATATAACTATAGATGATATAGATATATTATTGGTTCCATTTCTCTGGAGAACCCTCACTAATATAACTCCTCTGTTCATAGCAGCATTATTCACACTAGCCAAAGGGTGGAAGCAACTCCAATGTCCATCAATGATAAATGGATCAATAGAACGTGGTACCCATGTACAATGGAATATTATTCAGCCTTAAAAAGGGAGGAAATTCTGACATGTGCTACAACAGAATGGATCTGGAAGACATTATGCTAAGTGAAAGAAGCCAGTCACAAAAAGACAAATACTCTGTGGTTCCACTGATGTGAGGTACCTAGAGTAGACAGAATCATAGAGACAGAAAGTAGAATGGTGGTTGCCAGGGCTGAGGGACGTGGGGGGAAATGAGGAGTTGTCATTTACTGGGCACAGAGTTTCAGTTTGGGAAGACGAAAAGTTCTGGGGATGGATAGTGATGATGGCTTCAAAACAACATGAGTGTACTTAACACTACTGAACTGGACATTTAATAATGGCTAAGATGGAGCCAACCCCAATGGTCTAGAGGTTAAAGTTCAGCGTTCACACCATTCGTCTATCAGTAGCCATGATGTGGCATTGGCTCAGATAGAAGAACTAGAAGGACTTCCAGCTTGAATACACCACTATGTGGGGAGGAAAAAAAAAAAAGAGGAAGATTGGCAACAGATGTTGGCTCAGGGCGAATCTTTCCCAGCAGAAAGAACAGGCTAAGATGGTGAATTTTGTGTTATGTGTGTTTTACCACAATTAGAAATAAAATACATAAATAACCTTCTGGGGGATGCAGGTCTGTGGAGGAGGAGTCATGGTCACCTGCTCGTGGCCACTGTCATCAGAAGACTTCAGTGGGGTGAGCTCAGCCACCAGAATCCTGTGTCAGTGTTGCCGGTTTCTGACATCTAACACTGAAGGGTTTTGTCTTTTCGAGTTGCCCTGTTCCACCACCAGGCCTCTTCAGAAGCTGCACACCATATGTGTGCGGGAGCCCATGAGGGGAAGATCTGAGTGGAGGCCTCTGTGACCGCTGTGACTCCCCAGCCTTCATGGCCAGAGGAGGGCGGGAGCGAGCCAACATGGAGGATGTGCTTGGCGAGAGTGCACTTTATGTTCACGTAAGGGACCTTGGGCTGTTGATCTCATCTTGTCAAATCAGGCAGTGCCTGTTCTGACCACACTCCCATGAAAGTCCCCTCCCTCCTCACTTCCATCCTGTTAGCATCCAATTATTCGGCCATCCTGCCTCAGTCTCTCCGTGTGTCTTTCCATCTTCTCCTGAGGGTTGATCTCTAGTGAGCAGTCTGTGCTTAACTGTGTATCCCGAGAGGCAAGTCATTAAGGCTGTGCCTGTGTGAAGAAAAAAGGACTTCCCTTTTCTAAACAAAATTATTATGAAAGGTGTTGGAACCAGGATTTTTTAGTTCAAATCTTAGATCTGCCACTTATTAGTTCTGTGATACGAGGCAAGTCATCCCCATATCAAAACTCTGTTAGTGTCTTTATTTTATTAGGTTTTAGATATCCTGTTAGGATCTCAGTGTTTTCAGTTCAGTTCAACAAGTGTTTAATGAACACCTACTATGTGATTGACACTATCCTAGGGGATACATCCTCCCTGCTTTCCTTCCTTCCTTCTCTCCTTCATTCACTCAGTGCGTTTTTCTGAGTGTACATTCTATGTGCCAGAAACTGTGCTGTGTACTGAGGATACTCACGAAGAAGACAGACATATTTTTGCCTCCTAGGACTCCTAGTGGAGTAAAGCATTTAGAAAATTATAATGCAATAGTCTAAAAGGTATGACAGGGAAGTACAGGGTGCTGTGGGCTCACCTGATAGAGTACCTGAGCCAGCCTGGAAAGGACAGAGAAGGCAGCCCAGAGGAAGTGATGCCTGCACTGAGACTTATGACAAATAGGAGATGACTAGATAAGGGGAGCACAACGGGAGGGTGGGAGTATGTTGCAGCATCGCTGGAGCTTTATAGTGCCTGAAGGAGATTTAAGGACGGAGACATAGGCAGGGGCTGGACCAAGAAGGGCCTGATGAGTCTTGTTGAGAAAACTGGGTAAGGTTTGCCAAAGTTAGTTTCTGTTGCTTGCAACCAAAGAATCTACCAGACTCAAACTGAATCATAGATTCATACATCTCAAAGCTAGCAAGGAGCTCCAGAGATAATCTGGTTTGGAACCAACCCTTCGGGCAGATAAGGTATTATTAACCTACTTTATAGATGAGATGGATAACTCAGACTGAGGGAATATAAATAACCCATTCCGCAAGTCACAGTGAGTGAAAACAAGAACTTCAGCTTCTTGTCTCTCAGATGGAGTGGCTCACCCCACTGCCCCCACGTGTTTTTTGTTTCTTTTTTTGCTTTTTGGTTTTTGGTTTTTTTCGGAAGATTAGCCCTGAGCTAACTGCTGCTAATCCTCCTCTTTTTGCTGAGGAAGACTGGCCCTGAGCTAACATCTGTGCCCATCTTCCTCTACTTTATATGTGGGATGCCTGCCACAGCATGGCTTGCCAAGCGGTGCCATGTCTGTACCCAGGATCCGAACTGGCAAACCCCGGGCCACCGAAGCGGAACGTGTGCACTTAACCGCTGCAACACTGGGCTGGCCCCTGCCACCATGTTTTTATCACACACGGTTTCTAGTATAGTGCCTTTCTTTGGGAGAGAATCATCTTAGTAGAGATAGTAATGCAGAAAGTAAGCATGTCAGTTGAAAGCAGTAAGCAGAGAAAGCCACATTCTCTGGTAAGAGTGCCAGATCGTACTGCTTCCAACATTTAGAACAACATTGTTGGAATTTTTTTAACAACTCCCCATGTTAAAACATAGTTCTAATCTTCCCTAACTTCCCTTTTCCTGGAATTAATCCTCTCCTTACCCAGCTGACTCTTTTCTTGTGTTGAACAAAGCAAAGCAACTTATCCTTAGTGACTTCAGCAGCTCAGGGGCCATTCAGGAATGAAGGGCCCTGGAAAGGGTCCATCTAGAAGAGGCTGGGCTAGGAGCCACCTTGTGGACAGCGCTGTGCAACACGGCTGTTTAATGAGGTCAATGCCTTTGGTTTAAAAAAGGAACAGACTTGTATAGCAGAAGTATTTTTCAAAGTAATAAAAATGTTCAAATGAGTCCTGTGGTTTATCGCAACTCCTAGGAAACCCTTTCCAAACAGAGTTTCTCTCCAGTCTCTGTTGAGTGCAAACAGTACAGGTTACTGCTAGAGTATTGTTCATGATTGCAAAAAATTACAACTTAGACCAGAGCAGCAGTGTGGTCCACAGGGACCTCAGAGGGTCCACGAGACCCCCTTTTCCAAATCCACATCTGGGAGAGGCTGGACTTTCTCCACCTGCTTCAACCAGAACAACATATCACAACAGAATGTGGAAGCAGACAAGAATCCAGCTGTCTTCTATTAAACCAGATGTTCAAGAGATTTGCAAAATATAAAACAACACTGTTCATCCTATCACCATAACTTTTGTTTTGGAAAAGAGAGTTATTTTGCATAAAACATGTTATTTATGTTAACATGTAGTGGTTTTATTGTTATTTTTCAATTAATGAATAAATGTATTTTAAATTTCTTAGTTTTAATTTGTAGTGTGAAAAATTTGATAGATATAACCCTTTCTACTCCCCCACTCACACACACACAAAGTTCTTTGGGATCTTTAATAATTTTTAAGAATGTAAAGGAATCCTGAGCTCAAAAAGTTTGAGACCCGGTGGACTAGTGCAATGTGCCATGGACGAGCGTTGGAAACGCCACAGAACATGGACACTCCGTGGAAGCAGTTCCGTACTTTTCGAGGCCCTGGCTGGGCACCGCACGATGATGCAGAACCGGGTAATGTGTACTGGTCTTCTCATCAACCTCCATTTTGAAGGCTTAACATCTCCCACTTGTGTTGGTGCCTGGATGAGACACCTTACCCGCCGCACCACGTCTTTCTCCTCACCATCTCTGGCACCCTTGGATGCATCTCCCAGCCCACTGCCATGCAGAGACCAGCTGTGTGTGGACTCCACCAGCTCCGTGTGGCACCACCAATGGCAATCGCCTCATACCGGCACCCCAGGACCTCAGGCCCCACATTTGAGAACCCAGAAGTGCAGGGAAACTGCAGCCTGTGGGGTGGACCTTTGACCACTGAGATTTAGGAAAAGGCAGATATGTTGCTCTCCTTCCTGCCTGCCATGGGCCATGCTGAGGGACAGGCCTCTCTGCAGATGGTTCAGGAGCTGGAGTGGTTGACTGTGCTAGCTGTGGGTGGTGACCAGCTCCTTGGCCCCTGCTCAAGGTCCCACTCAAAAGTGCATTCTGTCAGTTAAGGCTAGGCAGAGTTCACCATTGACCACATTCTCAGCATCTACAAACTCTAAACGACCTTCAGAGGCAAGCAGCATTTTCGTTATACTTATCTGGCATTTAATTTGACTCTTAAGTCACAAGAATTAAAAGAAGAGCTTCCAAAACTACAGTCTCCTAAGAGCTAAGCTTTAGACTTTCCTAAAGTGACATTCTTTTCTATTACCCAAAATAACAAAAACGTCATTCACTGAAGTGTGTTCAGGCTCTCTCAAAGCTTTCAGAACATGAAGTCTCTATCCTTAACGAAATTTGGTTAAAATTGTGCAAGGGGCAAGCTTATCAAGTTAATATTTTATGTATTAAAGGAGAAATCAGCAATTCTTTTTTTTAGTTTTTATTTATCCTATTTACTTTTTTAAAAACTTTATTGAGGTATAATTTATATAATTCACATGTCATAAAATTCACACTTAAAAATCTACCATTCAGAGCCAGCCCTGATGGCCTAGTGGCTAAAGGTTCTGTGCAGCCCGCTTCAGCGGCCGGGGTTCAGTTCCCAGGCATGGAACCACATCACTTGTCCGTCAGTACTCATGTGGTGGCGGCTCACGTGGAAGAACCGGAAGAACTTACAACTATGCACAACTATGTACTGGGGATTTGGTGGGGGGTCGGGAGCAAGGAAGAAAGAAAAAAAAAGGAAGGAAGATTGGCAACAGATGTTAGCTTAGGGCGAATATTCTCCTGTGGAAAAAGAAAATTTTTTTAATAAAAATTAAAAAATATACTATTCAATACTTTTAAGTAAGTTTTTCTAGGTGTGCAACCATCACCATAATCCAGATTTAGGGTATTTTCATTCTCTTAATAAAATCCTCTATGCCCATTTACCATCCCCCAGCCCCAAACCCCAGGAAACCACTAACCTACTTTCTGTCTCCATACATTCACCCTTTCTGGATGTTTAAATAGAATCATACAATACGTGACCTTTTGTGTCTGGCTTCTTTTACTTAACATAATGTTTTTGGGGTTCGTTCATTATGTAGCATGTCTCAGTATTTCATTCCTTTTTCTGCTGAATAGTATTCCATTGTATGTGTCTGAGGCAAATAATCCATAACCAATCTATAAATCAAAATTGGGGTGAGTTTATGATGAGCCAAATGTGAGGTCCATATAGCCCGGGAGAGTCCTTCTACAAAGGACTCCAAAGAAGTGGGGGTGTACAGAGTGGTTATATACTGTCAAAGAGCGTGTATCACACATGATTGAAATGTCCTTTTTACAATAGTCGCAAGATTGCCCTGTCGGCACCGTGATTGATGGACACAGCAGGTAGTAGGTCCGCTGTCTGGGTGAGCATTGCAGGAAGCAGGTTTGGTGTCTCCAGCTGGGTGGTCACGGGTGAGCACAGCAAGCAATTCCTAGCCTAGGGAGACATGCTTATCCTTAAGGAGATGCCAATGTGGGGGACGTTGCATCTTTATCTTAAGGGCATTTGTTCTTGTCTTTGGGACATAGGAAATGCTTAACGTAGATATACAATGCATGCCCGATGGCCAGGTCAGACGCTTTTGGAAAAAAAACAAGATTAGGCCAAATCAGTTTTACACCAAATGGCTTCCACATATACTCCAATATATCCTATTGCTTGCCATTTCTATCATATAGATGTAATACGTTTTGTCCATTCACCAGCTGATGGATATTTGTTTTTTTTTCTGCTTTTTGGCTATTATGCATAATGCTGCTATGAATATTTGCATGGAATTATGTAGAGTTATGTTTTCATCTCTCCTGGGTAGATGCCTAGGAGTGAAATTGCTGTGTCACACAGCAAATTTATGTTTAGCTATCTAAGAAACTGCCCAACTGTTCTCCAAAGTGGCCGCTTCATTATCTTTAACCTATTTTTACTCCATTGGTAGTCTTATTGCAATCTTCACAGCCTCCTCAACCTTACAAATCAGAATACTGTATTCAATAACAACCACCTGGCTAATTTTCAATGTAAATTCGTCTTGTCATGCAAATAGATGGGGAGTGAAATAGTTGTACCCGGCTTGCATGCAAAGGGGCAGTCACTGTTACTTCTGCATCAGGGGCTCTGGAGGCAGGGAAGCTTTATCCAGAAGACCTGCACCCTCCGGCCCATGTTGTTCACTTGTTTTTCTTCTCCCCGAGGGCCCCCAGTACACAGCTGTATGTTCTAGTTGTAAGTCCTTCTAGTTCTGCTGTGTGGGACGCCACCTCAGGATGGTGTGATGAGCAGTGCTAGGTCTGTGCCCAGGGTCTGAACTGGTGAGACCCTGAGAGGCTGTAGCAGAGCGTGCGAACTTAACCACTCAGCTATGGGGCCAGCCCTCCATGTTGTTCACTTTTCCTTCTCCAGCTGTAGCGCTTTCCCTGCCAGGACCGCTGCGCACCAGTGAAGGGTCAGTTCATGTGAACAACAAGCAAGGCTGAGGGCAGTGGCCACTGCAGTCTCTATACGACACTTGAGGTCTCTTCTAGGTCTGCGTCTCAGACACTCACCTCAGGATCAACTCAGCCCACTGTCTTCTCTGGTTGAAGAACCTGTGTCCTCTTTCTGATGGCCAGAGGAGTAAAGTGCTCTTTGTTTGACTTAGGTCAACCTCTCCTGGTCAAAGTGCTCTTTGCACAGCCCCTCCCTCAATAAAGAGAGGATGCCCTGCTGCGCTCAGCCATAGGAAGACTGTTTGCTGATAGCCCTTGTTCAACCCTCAGCGGACCTCCTCCTTTTCCTTGGAAAAAGATTCGTTCTTCTCCCATCCCTCTGCCCTCCTCCCTCTTCTCTGCCTCTCTCCTCCCCTCCTCTGTCCTCCCCCTCCCTCTTCCCTTCTTTCCTTCCTTCAACAAACCTGCATTGAACGCTTACTAGCGCCAGGCATTGTGCAAGGAAACAAACTAACACCCAGTCCTGTATTAAGGAGTTCACACCATGGGGAAGACAAACACATAGACAGTTTTGTTTTATTAATATGATAAATTCTGGGATTAAAATAAGCAGGCTATTATGGAAATAATGAAAATTATTTTTAATATTTTTGATTTTCCTTTTAATTTTTATTGGAAGAATACATGAATAAATGTACAGAAATTTAAAATTTTTTATAAAGTCAAATTTGATCTTTTTTCTTTGAGGTTTTTAAATATATATTATTATTTATTCAGAAATTAAACATTGATCTTTTTATTTTAGTGTTCTTGTATTTTCACATCTACATTTAACTCATTAATCCATCCAAAACACATTTTCATGTACGACATCAGAAGAGACTCTGGCTTGATGTTTCTCAAAAGAGTTCATGTATTTAGTGTGCAATGAACACCTACAAAGCAACGGGAAAAACAATAGCATCCTGATATAAAAAACGGGTGAAGACTCTGAGTAAGAAATGCACAGAGGAAATACAAGGCACTAATAAATATATGGCAAATATTCAACCTAATCTTCACTATTAACTGAACAAATGCAAATTAAAACACCAAAATACCATTTTTCACTTATCAACATGGCAAGATTAAAAACAATAGCATTCTGATTCTAGAATGGTTACATAAAAATAGACATTCACGTGCTAATGATGAAAGTAAAAATAGTTACAGCTTTTCTGGAAAATGATTTCATGATAATTTCTAAGGAACCAATAAAAAATGGGGACAAACATTTATGAACAGAAGTATTTATTCCAATAGTAGTATTTTTGTTTTGGGGTTTTTTGTTTTTGTTTTTTTTTGGTAGAGGATGATTCACCTTAAGCTAACATCTATTGCTAATCTTCCTCCTTCTTTCTTCCTTTTCCCCCCACAAAGCTCCCAGTACCTAGTTGTGCATAGTTGTATAGTTCTTCTTGTTCTTCTATGTGAGCCACTGCCACAGCATGGCTACTGACAGACAAGTGGTGTGGTTCCACGACTGGGAACCAAACACAGGCCACCAAAGTGGAGCACGTTGAATTTTAACTGCTAGACCATCAGGGCTGGCTCTATAGTGGTATTTTAAAAAGAAATTACATGTCCAATAATATGAGGACAATTAAAAATATGGTATAACTCTATGCCATGTTGACATTTCATGAATCTTTAGAAATCCTATTTTCAAAAGTTTTTAATTACAAGCTAAATGATCACTCTATAACGTTAAGTTAAAAAATGCAGAATATAGAAGGAGGATCCAAGATGGCGCCGTGAGTAGTCCTCTTTGTCTCTCCCCCTTCGAGTCTACAATTATTTGGACACTTATCACTTAACAAAGGATATCCAGACAGCATCTCAGGACGTCTGAGAGACCCACGCGACTATACATTGGAAGGCGGACAGACTTTCCTCCAGGAGGATGTGGAAATAGGTGAAAACTCTCCGACCCCGACTGAACAGCCTAGTACCCGCAAGCGGCTTTCTTCCAACAAACGCCCCCAGAAGATCAACACACATCTAGGGCAGGAGCGAGCACACAACAGAGGAGCGACGGTGGAAACAGGTGACCAGAACCCTACCTAAACCCCCCGCAATTACTCCTAAACGCAGAGGGAAACTCTAGAGTTACACACCTGAGCCTGCGGGGAGAGTCTCTCTCCGACATTGGCGGGGAGATCCCGCCTAGTATTCACGGTGCCCGGAGGGTCCCAGAGAGAATCGCTGAGGGTAAGGAGGTCCCCCGGCTGCCACTGCCTGCACGGTGGGGCTAGGGATTGCTGGAGATCTCGGAGTGGACTGGGGCTGGGTGAAGCTCCAGAGGCCTGCTCCACGCCCCGGAGGGGAAGCTCCAGAGTTCTGCCCGGGCAGCAGACAAAACTCTCTGTCTGCCATTAGTGGAGGGGCCACGCCCAGCATTCACAACTCCAGGAAAGTTCTGGAGAGAATCCCAGAGGGCGAGGTGACCTCCAGCTGCCATTGCCCGCCCCGTGGGGCTAGGGATTGCCAGAGATCTTGGAGAGGACTGGGGCTGGGTGAAGCTCCAGAGGTGCGCTCCGCAGCCCAGAGGGGAAGCTCCAGAGTTCTGCCCAGGCAGCAGACAAAACTCTCTGTCTGCTATTAGCGGAGGGGCCACGCCCAGCATCCACAATACCAGGAGGGTCCCGGAGAGGAGAATATCAGGCAGGGCAGCAGCTGACCAGCTACCACTGAAATCAGGATCTCCAGCTATCCCCCGAGACAGGGCAAAGGGCTCCCCGAGTTCCTGGGGAACAGGACTGGGGCTGGGTGGAGTTCCAGCGACCCAGCTCCGTAGCCTAGGGGGAAACCCTACAGGCTCACAGCAGCCTCAGGGAAAGCCTCTGCACAGCACTAATAGAAAGCTCCCATCCGGCAGCCACAAGGCTGGAAGACCCCGGGACAAAAGTAGCATAGCTAGGTGAACTAATCACAGACTGTAGAAGATGCCAATAGCTCTCCTGCAACCCATAGTGGACAAGTGAGATTTTGTGGGTGCCAACAGTGATGGAGCAACAAATATAAGTGATCCCACCCCTGGCCGCTGGAAAAGCCCATAACACCGTTGCAGACCCCAAGGAGGGAGCACGTCTAGGTGGGCTGCAACAGTAGGCACCAGCAGCCTGAAGCCCCCCTGTGACGGCCCCCACGACAGAGGAGGGAATCCAGAGGACCACTGTGACTACGAGGAGGGGCCCAGGCCCAGTTAGCAACTGCGGATAGGGTTCCTGGTTGGTGCAGTATAAACAGCTGCTCCCCCACCACACCAGCAGAAACAAGTGGAAGGAGCAACTAAACTCTATCTCTATGCGGAGGCACAAATCAACAACATCAAGCAACATGAAAAAATACATTAAATCTCCAGCACAGAAGGAAAATAACAAATACACAGAAAACAATCCCAAAGAAAATGAGATATATAACCTAAATGATGATGACTTCAAAACAGCCATCATTAAAATACTCAATGAGTTAAGAGAGAATTCTGACCGACAACTCAACGAGTTCAGGAGCTATGTCACAAAAGAGTTTGATATGATAAAGAAGAACCAAACAGAAATATTGGAAATGAAGAACACAATAGAGGAGATTAAGAAAAATCTAGATGCACTGAACAGTAGGGCCGATAATATGGAGGAAAGAATTAGGAATTTGGAAGATGGCAATATAGAAATGCTGCAGGCAGAGGAGGAGAGAGAAGCAAGACTAAAAAGAAATGAAGAAACTCTCCAAGAATTATCAGACACAATTAGGAGATGCAACGTAAGGATTATAGGTATACCAGAGGGAGAAGAGAAGGAGAAAGGGGCAGAAAGCCTATTCAAAGAAATAATGGCTGAGAACTTCCCAAATCTGGTGAGAGAGATGGATCTTCAGGTGACAGAAGCCAATAGATCTCCAAACTTTATCAATGCAAGAAGACCAACTCCACGGCATATAGTAGTGAAGCTAGCAAAAGTCAACGACAAGGAGAAAATACTAAGGACAGCCAGGCAAAAGAAACTAACCTACAAAGGAACCCCCATCAGGCTATCAGCAGATTTCTCAGCAGAAACTTTACAGGCTAGAAGAGAGTGGAATGATATATTCAAAAATCTGAAGGACAAAAATCTACAGCCGAGAATTCTCTACCCAGTGAAAATATCCTTCAAATACAATGGAGAAATAAAACCTTTCCCAGATAAACAAAAATTAAGGGAGTTCATTGCCACAAAACCTCCTCTTCAGGAAATCCTCAGGAAAACCCTCATTCCTGAAAAATCCAAAAAAGGAAAGGGGCTACAAAACCAAGAGCAGAGGAGATATGTAGAAGGACAACAACAGAGAGTAGCAGCTCTTCATCAGAACAGATTAAACCATGGGACGAGAAACAAAGGAAATTGAAGAAAACCGGAAAACAAGACACAAAATGGTAGTGGTAGGCCCCCACATCTCAATAATCACTCTAAATGTAAATGGATTGAACTCCCCAATCAAAAGACACAGAGTGGCAGGATGGATCAAAGAACAAGACCCAACAATATGCTGCCTCCAGGAAACACACCTCAGCTCCAAAGACAAACACAGACTCAGAGTGAAGGGATGGAGAACAATACTCCAAGCTAATAATGAACAAAAGAAAGCAGGTGTCGCTATACTAATATCAGACAAGGTAGATTTCAAAGCAAAACAGATAAAGAAAGACAAAGAGGGACAGTATATAATGATAAAAGGGACTCTCCACCAAGAAGACATAACACTTGTAAGTATATACGCACCCAACACAGGAGCACCAAAATTTGTAAAGCAACTCTTAACAGAACTAAAAGAAGACATCAACAACAATACAATAATAGTAGGGGACCTCAACACACCATTAACACCAATGGACAGAACATCCAGACAGAAAATCAACAAGGAAATTATAGAATTAAATGAAAAATTAGACCAGATGGACTTAATAGATATATATAGAACACTTCATCCAAAAACAGCAGGTTACACATTCTTCTCAAGTGCACATGGAACATTCTCAAGGATTGACCATATTTTGGGAAACAAAGCAAACATCAATAAATACAAGAGAGATGAAATAATATCAAGCATCTTTTCTGATCATAATGCTATGAAACTAGAAATCAACTACAAGAAAAAAGCAGAGAAAGGTGCAAAAATGTGGAGACTAAACAACACGCTTCTGAACAAACAATGGATCCTTGAAGAAATTAAAGAAGAAATCAAATTTTATCTGGAGACTAATGAAAATGAGAACACGACATAGCAAATCATTTGGGATGCAGCAAAAGCAGTCCTAAGAGGGAAATTCATCGCAATACAGGCTCACCTCACTAAACAAGAAAAAGCTCACATAAGCAACCTAAAACGACACCTAACAGAACTAGAAAAAGAAGAACAAAGAAAGCCCAGAGTCAGTAAAGGAGGGAAATAATAAAAATAAGAGCAGAAATAAACGATATTGAAACAAAAAAGACAATAGAAAGGATAAATGAAACAAAGAGTTGGTTCTTCGAAAGAATTAACAAAATTGACAAACCTTTAGCCAGACTCACCAAGAAAAGAAGAGAGAAATCGCAAATAAATAAAATTAGGAATGAGAGAGGAGAAATCACAACAGATACCAATGAAATACAAGAGATCATAAGAGAATACTATGAAAAACTATATGCCAACAAATTGAACAACCTGGAAGAAATGGACAAATTCCTAGACTCCTACAATCTCCCCAAACTGAATCAGGAAGAAATGCAGAATCTGAATAGGCCAATCACAAGTAAGGAAATAGAAACGGTAATCAAAACCCTCCCCAAAAATAAGAGTCCAGGACCAGACGGCTTCTCTGGAGAATTCTACCAAACATTCAAAGAAGACTTAATACCTATTCTTCTCAAACTGTTCCAGAAAATTGAGAAAGATGGAGTGCTCCCTAACACATTTTATGAAGCCAACATCACTCTGATCCCCAAACCTGACAAGGACAACACAAAGAAGGAGAACTACAGGCCGATATCACTGATGAACATAGATGCAAAAATCCTCAACAAAATTTTGGCAAACCGAATACAGCAATACATCAAAAAGATTATACACCATGATCAAGTGGGATTTATACCAGGGACACAGGGATGGTTCAACATCCGCAAGTCAATCAACGTGATACACTACATCAACAAAATGAAAAACAAAAACCACATGATCATCTCAATAGATGCAGAGAAAGCATTCGACAAGATCCAACACCCATTTATGATAAAAACCCTCAATAAAATGGGTATAGAAGGAAAGTACCTCAACATAATAAAGGCCATATATGACAGACCCACAGCCAACATCATACTCAATGGACAAAAACTGAAAGCCATCCCTCTGAGGACAGGAACAAGACAAGGGTGCCCACTTTCACCACTCCTATTCAACATAGTACTGGAGGTGCTGGCCAGAGCAATTCGGCAGGAAAAAGAAATAAAAGGAATCCAAATAGGTAACGAAGAAGTAAAACTCTCCCTGTTTGCAGACGACATGATCTTATATATAGAAAACCCCAAAGAATCCATAGAAAAACTATTAGAAATAATCAACAACTACAGCAAAGTAGCAGGGTATAAAATTAACGTGCATAAATCAGTAGCATTTCTATACACTAACAATGAACTAACAGAAAAAGAACTCAAGAACTCAATCCCATTCACAATCGCAACGAAAAGAATAAAATACCTTGGGATAAACTTAACCAAGGAAGTGAAGGATCTATACAATGAAAACTACAAGACTTTCTTGAAAGAAATTGAGGATGACATAAAGAGATGGAAAGACATTCCATGCACATGGATTGGAAGAATAAACATAGTTAAAATGCCCATACTACCTAAAGCAATCTACAGATTCAGTGCTATCCCAATCAGAATCCCAAGAACATTCTTCACAGAAATTGAACAAACAATCCTAAAATTCATATGGGGCAACAAAAGACCGCGAATTGCTAAAGCAATCCTGAGCAAGAAAAACAAAGCCGGCGGAATCACAATCCCCAATTTCAAAACATACTACAAAGCTACAGTGATCAAAACAGCATGGTACTGGTACAAAAACAGGTCCACAGATCAATGGAACAGAATTGAAAGCCCAGAGATAAAACCACACATCTATGGACAGCTAATCTTCAACAAAGGAGCAGAGGGCCTACAATGGAGAAAAGAAAATCTCTTCAACAAATGGTGCTGGGAAAACTGGACAGCCACATGCAAAAGATTGAAAATTGACCATTCTTTTTCACCACACACCAAAATAAACTCAAAATGGATCAAAGACCTAAAGATTAGGCCTGAGACAATAAGTCTTTTGGAAGGGCATATAGGCAGTACACTCTTTGACATCAGTTTCAAAAGAATCTTTTCGGACACTATAACTCCTCAGTTGAGGGAAACAATAGAAAGAATAAACAAATGGGACTTCATCAGACTAAAGAGCTTCTTCAAGGCAAGGGAAAACAGGATTGAAACAAAAAAACAGCCCACTAATTGGGAAAAAATATTTACAAGCCACTTATCCGACAAAGGGTTAATCTCCATAATATACAAAGAACTCACACAGCTTAACAACAAAAAAAACAAACAACCCGATCAAAAAATGGGCAGAGGACATGAACAGACATTTCTCAAAAGAAGATATGAATATGGCCAATAGACACATGAAAAGATGTTCATTATCGCTAATCATCAGGGAAATGCAAATCAAAACTACACTAAGATATCACCTTACACCCGTTAGATTGGCAAAAACATCCAAAACCAAGAGCGACAAATGTTGGAGAGGTTGTGGATAAAAAGGAACCCTCATACACTGTTGGTGGCAATGCAAACTGGTACAGCCACTATGGAAAACAGTATGGAGATATCTCAAAAAGTTAAAAATAGAAATACCCTATGACCCAGCCATCCCATTACTTGGTATCTATCCTATGAACCTGAAATCAGAAATCTCAAGAGTCCGTTGCACCCCTATGTTCATCGCAGCATTATTTACAATAGCCAAGACATGGAACCAACCTACATGCCCAGAAACTGATGATTGGATAAAGAAGATGTGGTATATATACACAATGGAATACTACTCAGCCATAAAAAAAGACAAAATTGGCCCATTCACAGCAACGTGGATGGACCTCGAGGGTATTATGTTAAGCGAAATAAGCCAGTCAGAGAAAGACGAACTCTATATGACTCCACTCATAGGTGGAAGTTAGTATATTGATAAGGAGATCTGATCGGTGGTTACCAGGGAAAAGGGGGGTGGGGGGAGGGCACAAAGGGGGAAGTGGTGTACCCACAACATGACTAACAAAAATGTACAACTGAAATCTCACAAGGTTGTAATCTATCATAACATTAATCAAAAAAAAATGCAGAATATAAACTATGTATAGTGTGATCTCAATTATGGAATGTAGAGAGAAAAAAAGAAAGAAATACATCAAGTTTTTAAAGGTATGAGAAGAAATATGACAAAGTGTTAAAAAAAATGGTTGCTTCTTCTAGGTGGTGTGATTGTGGGTAATTTTCTCTTCCTCCTTCTTTATATTTTCTGTATATTTCTAAATTATCTACAATGAAAGTATGATTCTTTAATAATTATAAGAAGGTAAAAAAGGAGTTGGGCTGTGGGATCTCTAAGGTCACTTTTAGCCCTAAAATACCTTTTTTTTAAAAGATTTTATTTTTTCCTTTTCCTCCCCAAAGCCCCCCGGTACATAGTTGTATATTCTTTGTTGTGGGTCCTTCCATTTGTGGTATGTGGGACGCTGCCTCAGCGTGGTTTGATGAGCAGTGCCATGTCCGTGCCCAGGATTCGAACCAACGAAACACTGGGTCACCTGCAGCGGAGCGCGCGAACTTAACCACTCGGCCACGGGGCCAGCCCCTCACAGTCCATTCTTATTGTTAGGTTTTTTTGACCCTCCACAGATAACAGCAGACTATATTACAAGTTTGCTAATAGCAATGTTGTTTTGACACGTCATTGCCTGAGATTTCTAAATATTGGGCAAGATTTCAATGTTGTCTGTAGAGCTTAACAGCAAGATTGTGATCTTTTATGAAGTTTGTTGACACTGCCAGAAGACTGAACCTCAGGATAGTAAAGCAAGGACACAATAATAAAGTTTTACTTGGATGTCAGCATCATGACAGAGTAAGTTCTTCCCTTCGTCTCTCCTCTCTAAATTACAATTAAACAGACATCCATTAACCAACAGAGGATTCCCTACACAACACAACAGGATGCCTGAGGATCTATGCAGCTAGCCATCTGCAGGTGAGTGGACTGGACTCCTGGGAAGCAGTGGAGCTAGGGGAACAGACTTCTCCCCCTTTCTGGTGGCAGTGATACAGGACATTGGTCCTCACACAGTGGCCAGAGTGACTGTGAGTGGAGGCGGGGAAGCACAGCCCACAAGAGCACCCAACTAACATGGCGGCACTACCTGCACAAATGCTCCCCACTGAGTGATGGCAGCTCAGCCTGTGTGAAGGCACCCTGCGTGCCAAGTGCAGCAGCCTAGCCCACACTAGGGTGCCTTGCCTGCCTAGTGCAGCAGCCCATCCCAAAAGAAGGTGGCCCACCTGCATGAATGCTCCACACCAAGTGGTGAGAGCTCAGTCTGTGCAAAGAAGCCCTTCCTGCCAAGCACAGCAGCTCAGCTGGGCCTACCTATGAAGCACAGGAGCCATGCCCACGTGAGCATGACCTGCCCATGTAGCACAGCAAGCCCAGCTGCAACCTACCTGCCAAGCACAGCAGCCCTGCCCACATGAAAGCAACCCACCAAGTGGTTGTGGCCAGCCCATAAGAACACAGAGTGGCCCAACGAGCACAACTACTAGAAGATGAGGCAGGAACAGAAAACACAGCCCCTGATCCTACCCTAGTGGTGGTAGGTGGAATCTGAGACCTGATACTACAACAAATGTGCTGGTAGAGGATCAATTTATCAAACACTATGAAAAAGTACAGTAACACTACAGAAAAGAAGGAAAATGACATCTCCAGAAACCAAACCTGAAGTCACAGGAGATTACAATCTAAATGACAGAGAATTTAAAACAGCTGTCATAAAGAAACTCAACGAGCTACAAGAAAACACAGAAAGACAGGTCAATGAGCTCAGAAGTAAAATTAATGAACAGAAGGAACACTTCATCGAAGAGACTGAAGACCTTAAAAAAACCATACAGAAATTCTGGACATGAATAACACACTTAATGAGATAAAAAATAATGTAGAAACCATAAAAAAATAGAGTAGACCTTATGGAGGACAGAATTAGTGAATTAGAAGATAGAATGCTTCACGTGGAGGAGGAGAGAGAATTGAGATTTTTTTTAAATGAAGAAATTCTTCAAGAAATATTTGACTCCATTAGGAAAAGCAATATAGGGATTAAAGTATTCCAGAGGGAGAAGAGGAGAAAGGAGCAGAGAGCTTGTTCAAAGAAATAATAGCTGAGAACTTCCCAAACCTGGGGAAAGAACTGGACTTACAAGTGCATGAAGCCAAACAGAACTCCTAATTACATCACTGCAGAAAGACCTTCTCCAAGGCATAAAACTGTCAAAGTCAATGACAAAGAAAAAACATTAAGGGCAGAAAGTCAGAAGAAAATAACCTATAAAGGAACTCTGATCAGGCTTTAAGCAGATTTCTTAGCAGAAAACTTACACATTGGAGAGAATGGAATGATATCTCCAAAATACTGAAAGACAAAAACTTTCAGCAAAGAATACTCTATCCAGCAAAATTATCCTTCAGATACGACAGAGAAATAAAAGCCTTCCCAGATAAACAAAAGCTGAGGGAGTTCATTGCCACTAGATCTGCCTTACAAGAAAGGATGAAGAAAGCCCT
Organism: Equus quagga; assembly: GCF_021613505.1. Classification (NCBI taxonomy): domain Eukaryota; kingdom Metazoa; phylum Chordata; class Mammalia; order Perissodactyla; family Equidae; genus Equus; species Equus quagga. Next base: position 80,225,703 of record NC_060272.1, read on the forward strand.
CCTACCTGAAACAAAAAGGCAAAAGTTTACAAAACTTTGAGCAAGGAAACAAATAGACAGAAAAAAATCAGAAAATTGAAGCTCTCTAACAGAATACTTTAGCAAACACTTAATTATAACATAAAAGATAAAGGGAAGGAAAGCATAAAAAATAACTATAAACACTTCAATTTAGTCACAAAATTACAACACAAAAAAGAATAATTTGTGACAACAATAACACAGCAGGAGAAAAGGGAAGGGACAGAACCTGCTCAGGCTAATGGAGATAAGAGGCTATTAGAAAATGGACTAGCTCATCAATGAGATCTTTTATACAAACCTCATGGTAACCACTAAACAAAAAAATCAGAGTAGAGTCATAAATCATAAGTAAAGAGAAAACTGAGAAAAACATCACAGAAATCCACTAACCTGAAATGGCAGTCAGAAATACAAGGGAAAGAAAAAATGGAAATGTAGAACAACCAGAAAACAAGAGGTAAAATAAAAGTATTCAGCCGTCATATATCAATAATCACTCTAAATATAAGTGGATTGAATTCACCAATCAAAAGACAAAGAGCAGTTAAATTAAAAAATAAGACCCAACAATATGCTGCCTCCAGGAAACATATCTCAGCTCTAAAGACAAACATAGGCTCCGAGTGAAGGGATGGAAAATGATACTCCAAGCAAATAGCAAGCAAAAGAAAGCAGGTGTATCCATACTTATAGCAAGCAAAGCAGACTTCAAGATGAAAAAGATAATGAGAGACAAACAGGGGCAGTATGTAATGATAAAAGGGACATTCCACTAAGAGGACATAATGTTACATGCAATTAACACAGGAGCACCAAAGTATATAAAGCAACTATTAACAGACATAAAGGGAGAAAGTGAAAGCAACACAATAAGACTAGGGGACAACACCCCACTTACATCAATGGATAGATCACCCAGACAGAAAGTCAACAAGGAAAGATTGGCCTTAAATGAAACACTAGACCAGATGGACTTAATAGATATCTATAGAACACTCCATCTAAAAACAGCAGAATATGCATTATTCTAAAGTGCACATGCAACATTCTCAAAGATAGATCACATTTTTGGAAACAAGGCAAGCCTCAAAAAATTTACGAAGATTGAAATCATAGCAAGCATCTTTTCTGATTATAATTCTATGAAACTAGAAATCAACTACAAGAAAAAAGCTGGGAAAGTCACAAATATGTAGAGACTAAACAACAATGAGACTGAATAACCAATGGATCAATGAAGAAATCAAAGGAAAAATAAAAAAATATCTGAGACAAATGAAAATGAAAACACAACATACCAACTTCTTATGGGATGCAGCAAAAGCAGTACTAAGAGGGAAATTTATAGCAATACGGGCCTACCTCAACAAACAAGAAAAATATCAAGTAAGTAATCTTACATTACATCTAACAGAACTAGAAAAAGAAGAACAAACAAAAGCCCAAAGTCAGAAGAAGGAGGGAAATAATAAAAATTAGAGCAGAAATAAATGATATAGAGACTAAAGAAACAATAGAACGGATCAATGGAACTAAGAGATGGTTCTTTGAGAAGAAACAAAATTGACAAACCCTCAGGCAGACTCACTAAGGAAAAAAGAGAGAAGGCTCAAATAAATAAAACTGGAAATGAAAAAGGAGAAACCACAATGGATACCACAGAAATACAAAGGATTATAAGAGAATACTGTGAAAAACTATATACCAACAAATTGGATAATCTAGAATAAATGGATAAATTCTTAGAATCATACAACCTCCCAAAACTGAAGTCAAGAAGAAATAGAGAATCTGAATAGACCAATCACATGTAAAGAGATTGAAACAGTAATCAAAAACCTCCCCAAAACAAAAATCCAGGACCAGATGTCTTCTCTGGAGAATTCTACCAAACATTCAAAGAAGACTTAATACCTATCCTTCTCAAACTCTTCCCCAAAATTTAAGAAGACAAGACGCTTCCTAACTCATTCTACGAGGCCAAGAATACCCTGATACCAAAACCAGACAAGGACAACACAAAAAAGGAAAATTACAGGCCAATATCGCTGGTGAACATAGATGCAAAAATTCTTAACAAAATATTAGTAAATCAAATACAACAATACATTAAAAGGATCATACACCACGATCAAGTGAGATTTATACCAAGGATGCAGTAATGGTTCAACATTCGCAAATCAATGTGATACACCACATTAACAAAATGAGGAATAAAAATTACATGATCATCTCAATAGATGCAGAGAAAGCATTTGATAAGATCCAACATTCATTTATGATAAAAACTATCAATAAATTGGGTACAGAAGGAAAGTACCTCAACACAATAAAGGCCATATATGATAAACCCACAGCCAACATCATACTTGATGAAAAACTAAAAGCCATACCTTTGAGAACAGGAAGAAGACAAGGGTGCCCACTCTTACCACTGTTATTCAACATAGTACTGGAGATTTGGCCAGAACAATTAGACAAGAAAAAGAAATAAAAGGTATCCAAACTGGAAAGGAAGAAGTAAAACTCTCACTGTTTATGGATGACATGATTCTATATATAGAAAACTGAAAGGAATACACCAGAAAACTGTTAGAAATAATCAACTACAGCAAAGTTGCAGGGTACAAAATCAACATACAAAAATCAGTTGCATTTATATACACTAATAATGAACTAGCAGAAATAGAAATCAAGAATAAAATCACAACAAAAAGAATAAAATATCTAGGAATAAATTTAACTAAGGAGGTGAAAGACCTATACACTGAAAACTATAAAACATTATGGAAAGAAATCAAAGAAATGGAAAGACATTCCATGCTCATGGATTGGAAGAATAAATATAGTTAAAATGTCCGTAAAGCAATCTATAGATTCAATGTAATCCCAATCCGAATCCTGATGACACTCTTCACAGAATTCCAACAAAGAATCCTAAAATTGATATGGAACAAAAGACCTCGAATAGCCAAAGAAATCCCGAGAAAAAATAATAAGCTGGAGGCATCACAATCCCTGAATTCAAGCTATACTACAAACCTATAGTAATCAAAACAGCATGGTACTGGCACAAAAACAGACACACAGATCAATGGAACAGAACTGAGAGCCCTACACTTGTCAGAATGGGTATAATTAACAAGACAAAAAATAGCAAGTGTTGGAGAGGGTATGGAGAAAAGGGAACCCTAATCCACTGCTGGTGGGAATGCAAACTGGTGCAGCCACTATGGAAAACAGCATGGAGAGTTCTCAAAAAATTAAAAATAGAAATACCATAGATCCGGTTATTCCACTATTGGCACCTATGCTAACATCTGTTGTCAATTTTTGCTTTTTTTTTTTTCTTCTTCTCCCCAAAGGCCTCTCGGTACATAGCTGTATATTCTAGTTGTAGGTCCTTCTGGCTGTGCTATGTGGGACTCAACATGACCTGATGAGTGACAAAGAACAAGAAAAGAACAATTCAAAGAGGAGGCCGGTCCCGTGGCCAAATGGTTAAGTTCACACGCTCTGCTTCGGCTGCCCAGGGTTTCACCGGTTTGGATCCTGGGTGCGGACATGGCACCACTCATCAGGTCATGTTGAGTCCCACATAGCACAGCCAGAAGGACCTACAACTAGTATACAGCTATGTACCGAGAGGCCTTTGGGGAGAAGAAGAAAAAAAAAAAAGCAAAAATTGACAACAGATGTTAGCATAGGTGCCAATCTTTAAAAAAAAAACCAATTCAAAGAGATTTCTGCATCCCTGTGTTCATCGCAGCACTATTCACAATAGCCTAGACTTGGAGGCAACCCAAGTGCCCATCAACAGATGATTGGATAAAGAAGGCGTGGTATATATATACAATGCAATACTACTCAGCCATAAAAGAAGACAAAATTGTGCCATTTGTGACAATATGGATGGACCTTAGGGGATTATGTTAAGCAAAATAAGCCAGACAGAGAAAGACAAACACCAGATGATTTCACTCATATGTGGAAGATAAACTAACACATGGACAAGGAGAACAGATCAGTGGTTCTCAGAGGGGAAGGGGTGGCAGGGAGGGCAAAAGAGGTAAAAGGTCAGATACATTTATGGTGACGGATAAAAACCAGACTATTGGTGGTGAACACGATGCAGTGTATACAGAAACTGACATATAATAATGTACACCTGAATTATACAATATGACCTCAACAAAATAAATAAAAAAAAGCTTTACTTGCAAATGTGACATTACAAGTAGTGTAACAGTTAGTATAGCACTTAATCATCCAAGAGATTTTAATTTTACTACATTACGATAACACTTCCATTAGTTTAAGACAAGGAGATAAGCCCAGTCTACTCAGAATGGTAAACAAACAAGTATAAACTAGTGCACTTGAATGTGTGACCACATGTCTGTCACTCCCAAATTTTTGTCCTTTGTTCCCACCTGGGGAAAAGGTGTACAGAAGTGGAGAATGGGTGTCTTAACTCTGGGCCTCCACCCTGCTCAAAGGAGGCACTAAGAGTTTCTCACTAGCTGGCCAGGGATCTTCCTTCTTTGAGTCACTGTGGGAGGAACCAACTGAGGCTCTGGGCTGGTGGCTCTTGCTCAAATCAAAGCAGGGCATTTGGCCCCTAGTGGGCTTCAGGCCCAAAGCCCCTCTGGGTCTTGACTGTTGCCCCTCACAGTGGTCTTGCTCTTTATTCCCACAGTCAAGGCATTGGGCCCCCTTCTGGGATGAGTATCCTGGATTAGGTCCCAGGCCTTTGGGGAGCCAACCCAGAGACCCTGACCTGTTTCTCCTCTTTCTCCATCTGTCCCATACTTTTGTATCCTGCTACACAAAAGCCCATTTCTTTTCTCTTCTTTCACAGCAGACCTTTAGATGATCCCTTAAAACCAGAATCCAATTCTTTAGCACTCCTCCACCCCTACCTGCAATGGGTTCCTCTCTCCTCCTGAGCAACGATGGGCACATCACTTCCTGTACAAGGGTTAGCATTCACCGCTACTCGGCCCGGTCGCAGACTGGCCTGAAGGAGTGCAGTGCCCTCTGTGCCTATTCATCAGTTCCCTACCGAAGACCGATCTGCAGCTCCCAGAGCTCCAGCCACTGACTGAGTAGGAACAGCCACTAAGTATTCTTAAGCTGTTCTTCCACAGAAAATGAAAATAAGATTGATGGAAAATATAGTTTCAAAAAAAAGCATATCTTTGTACACGAATCTTTTTCTGCATCTCTAAGTATATCCTTAAGAACATTTTTTAAGGCACTTCTTACATATTTCCAAATTGATTTCCCAGAAGGGTTATGCCAATTTATATGCCCAGGAGAGTGTTAATTTCACACATACCTTTTGTGAATGTTACCTTCATTTTATTCTTTAAATATTTCATTTCTGTATTTTGAATATGCAACATAATGTTTCACATAGGCTTTTTTTTCTTCTCCCCAAAGCCCCCCAGGTACATAGTTGTATGTCCTTCTGGTTCTGCTCTGTGGGACGCTGGCTCAGCATGGCTTGACGAGTGGTGCTAGGTCTGTGCCCAGGTTCCAAACTGGTGAAACCCTGGGCCGCCGAAGCAAAGGGTGTGAACTTAACCATGAGCCACGGGGCTTTTCTTTCATTCCAGAATTACAGCTGAGGCCCAAAGCCATGCACAAAAGACGTTAAGAACTCCACATTCTGTTCAGGAAGCCTTTGGGACCCCTCTGGACTTACTGAGAAATGGTAGGGGCAGCCCACCCTATCACCAATTGACTTTCCAAACCCTTGCACTTCCCCAGTCAGCATAAACTTTTTTCTTCCCAGTTGGACTTCAGCTCCGCCACGGTTGTGGCTGATCAGGAAATCTGCGTCGCCTAAGCAGGGGTAGACAAACTGGGAAGAGGTGAAGGGTGAGAAAGGGAAGGCGGAGGAGCAGTTTACAGTTAATCATTTGCCTGGATTTCTCCCCCTGAAGTAAGAATGTGTCAGTTGAGTGGACACTGTGGATCACAACTGGACCTGAGAGAGCCTATTCAAGAAGGCTGCTCACTGGGCCAGGTGTGGGAGATATGGAGGACCCAGGGAAGCAGAAGCCTGTATAAGAGGCCAAGCTGAAGCTGGACCTCCCATGTCGGGGGCTTGTATAGATTCACTCCCCCCAGAGCCCTCCAAAGGAGCCCTCCCCATGCACACATGGAAGATCTGCATTTGGAGGGCCACCTCGAAGAGAGTAGGTCAATCAGCACCAGCCAGAGATAGGGACGACCAAGAAGAAGTGGGAACTTAGCATGAGATGATGAAGTTGAAGCCCCAGGGCCCCTCACCTGCATGAGCCCATTTAGATTTTAATACTTGAGGGCCTCCAACATTTTATAAATTTTTATAAGCTTGAGGTCTGGATCCTGGATCTGCACCTGACAGCAGTCACGTAACGAAAATTCTGTCTCCCACACTCTTCTTTCTCCAACACCAGAGAAGCCAGGAAAGAGGAAAAAGTGGGGCTAATACCCCCCTCTACTCACTCCCCATTTCAGGTATCAAGGCACCTGTGTAGCATGCATCCAAAATAAAGAATTTGCCCAAAATGTCTTTAAAGGACTGGCTACCCAGCGGGAAAGGGGAGTGTGATTTGAGACAAAGTTATTGGGGGAATATATATATATATCTCACGTTATGTTTCAATGGATTGACTCAACTAGATTCAAAGTTATAAAAAGGGATATAGCTGTGGTTCTCAAATTGTGTGCTGAGGGGCCCTGTGCACAGCAAACTCACAGAGGCAACAAGGGATGTTTCAAATTTGCTGGAAGATAGAGTGATGTCTCTCAGACACCACTGTAACTACTAGCTCAAGGCAGCTCAAGTTTCAACATCACATCACACACTACATTCCTTGCAATGATACATATCTTTGCAAAGCTGGGATTTTGTGGGTGCCGTACCCACAAGTACCTTGTAAAAGTACCTTGTGAAAATCGACGTGGAATGGGAAACGAAGGTGGCAGCAGCATCTGGTCTTGTACCAGGATTTGAGGAGTTGTGCAGTGCCCAACAAGCACACACATTCCATTAGCAATTGTGGTTACTTAAGAATGAAATAAAAATGGCATTTTTCTTTCAATTTATATGAATTTTCTTTTCAAATGGCTACTAGGTTTTTAGGACACAAATACTTATTAAATCGTTTGGAACTAACTACATAATAAATGGAACTATTAGGTACTTCTTTTGGCTTAGGGGCACTGAGAAAGTATTACCAAGACACTAGGAACACACAGCCTGAGAAAGCGTGGGAGCCCAGCGTGCACAGCAGTAAGTAGGTCTCTCTCCTCCACCAGGGACCAGGGGCAGCTTCAGAGACTAGATTCTTGTGTGTCCTAGAGATATTTAACGCACATAATAATAGCTAACATTCATTTAACTTTTACTTTGTGCCAAGCACTACTCTAAGCTTTGTCTTTACCAACGAATGTAACCCTCTAGGGTGCAGGTGCCAGTCCCATTCCTGTTTTACAGATGAGAACACTAAGTCTCAGAGAAGCTAACCACTGCCCAAACCTGCACATGTTACAGCTGGCTTCAGGTCTGAGCTCTTAGACCTGCTCCATGTTACCTTTGTGCAGTTTGGATATTAACTTTAAAAACACGTCAATTTGATAGGAAAAACATGCCAGCTATTTGAATGTTAGTGAAGTTAAATACTTTTCCATATGTTGATTATTTCTATTTATCCTTTCCATAACTTTCCTTCTGTGAACATTTTTATGCTTTTAAATTGCCACCACTTTCTAGGACGTCTCTAAAAAATCAATATGCTAATTATTTTGAAGTACCAAATCAGGCAGAAAGGCTAACTACTGTGCTAACTGGAATCTTCTACTCCTCTATATTTCAGTAGATCAAATCCACTTTTTAAAATTAGAAGCTTATGTTCTAGAGACAGAAAACTAATCCTGAGCTTTTTCCCTTATCACTTCTAGATTAAATGGTTATTTGAGAAAAATTAAAAGAGAAGAATCTCCCTAGCTCATAAAAGAAACCTTAAGACGGTTGTCTCTGGTGACCGACGACTGTCGTGCTGTGGAAATCACTCCCCGCTGCTTGTTTTTCTAAGAACAAGTGATGTACTTTTTTCCAAAGTCTGAGGAAGAAATCAACGTTATGCGACATTTTCCAGTGTGAGTTCACTGATGTCCTCAGTTTCTCTTTGCTGATTGTCCCTTGTTCCTCCATGTGGGGATCTCCTTCCACATCTGAGCTGAACTGCAGGGTTTTCAAGTGGTACTGCCGAGACAGAGATCTAGCAAGCACCAGCGCATCTGAGCTCCAGAGAGGGCAGCAGGCGAGGAGCTCAACAACTGCTGAACGATGTGAAGCATTGAGTCCTGAAGATAGAAATCATGAAAGCAAATTCTTTCCCAAACATTATTATTATTATTATTTTTAAGATTTTATTTTTCCCTTTTCCCCCCAAAGCCCCAGGTACACAGTTGTATATTTTTAGTTGTGGGTTCTTCTGGTTGTGGCATGTGGGACGCCGCCTCAGCATGGCCTGAGGAGCGGTGCCATGTCCGCGCCCAGGATTCAAACCAGTGAAACCCTGGGCCGCCGCCGCAGCAGAGCGCACCAACTTAACCACTCAGCCACGGGGCCGGCCCCCCAAACATTATTTTTTAAACAGTCTAATAGACACTCATTTTTCATGTAAGCTTCCTTTTATTCTATCAGTGATTAGTCCAGTAGCTAACCCCAGCACTGACAATCACGTATCAGCTGTGATCTAGACGGTCAAGGAAAGACTGTTCCCGTAGAGCAGACTTTTTCCTAGATAACTTCTTTTTTTTCTAATCTAAAGCTTGTTTTATAAAAATATAAAGGATTCCTTTTTCAAAATAAACCTGTCTGTTCCAATTAAGTCTGGGGTCTTTAGGAACCGGTAAAATAATGAGCTACACTAGTTATATAAATATTAGGAAAGGAACGAGCTAGAAACTAAGATAATGCACTTTATAGATGAATCTATGAGATTTTTAAAATTATTATTTACTTTTATTAAGGACAAATAACTAGAATCCACCTTCGAGACTTCAAGAAGGCTTTAGTACTTGGAAGGAGAAATACTTTAAGGCTGGGGGAACAAAATAAAATTGTTGCCCCAAATATGACTGCAGGATTTTTACTAATTAAATTAGTTGTTTTTCCCCAGAATTTCCAACTTAAAGAATTAATGACCTAGAGATGGAGCCCTCAGTTAAAGGCAGAGGCATCCCCAGGATGTGTGTCTCCTCAGGCAGACTGGGGATTTCCCACTGTGCTTGTGAACTGCTGTGATAAGCATGGGTTCAGAACTAAAGGCCTAGCATGCCCTAAATGAGTTTTGCTTGCTCTGTCCTGATCCTCCACAAATAGCTTTTCCAGAGATCATCTGGATTTTGTTTAGATTTTTTTTGCATGTTTCTCTTCCAGGCCATGGAAATTTATACTAAATAAAAGTAAATAGATTTTTATTTCTATTTCTTTGCAACAATAGCTTACATGATCACAGCTAAAATGAACACAGAGATATAAGGTAAAAAGAACACCTGTAGAAATGCTCTTATGCACAAGTATTTGGTGGTTCGATTTGCTTTACTCTGGCATATACATATAGAATGCACCGATATCGATACGTTTGCCTGTACTAATCCAGTAGATAATTTATCCTGAATTCTATACAGCATTTTAATCCACAAACTATCATAGTTTCTCTGAGTTCCAAATCAAACCAACAAACAGCAGAGGGAGCTGGTGATGTGCTTTTGCAAGTGAGATTTGTGCTCACTTCAAGGGTACACAGAATTTTTTGGCATGCTGTTTCCACGGGGAGGAAAGTAGGAATTCTTCGTTAAACCACCTGCAAAATGCAGGATTTTCCTTTAGTAATTTCTTTTTATATCTACTTATTCTAGGAAAGTGCTGTCAAACCTAGTCACTTAGAACCAATAAATATTGTGCAGATTTCTATCATGTCAAGGCAAACCTGAGCTACGTGGCCCCCTCCTCCCCAAAACACGAGACAATTGTCAGAGGACCCTTGACTGGCATGGCTAACTCTGTCCTCGAACCATTATGGGCCCCTACTATTGTTCATTCCATATTGAGTCAACAAAAATAGATTGAGCAGCATTATGTTCGACGTATGTGCTGAGCATCCCTTTGTACATACTGAATGCTGAAAATTGCAGCTTGGATGTTTGTCAAATCCATGGGCGTCTCTACACAAATTCATCACAAGTTCTTGCAGGACAACAGTATAAAGCAGATAGGATTATCTGATTCAGTTATAAGTTCTATAGGTCATTACTTTCATCACACTTGAAATTTGTAGCATTTACCTTCCAGATTTAGATGAATTTCGAACTTTGGAGAGAGACTGATTTTAAAGCTACAGAGAGAACACAGTTTTACTTCAAATAGGATTCTTTCCTCCTTTTATGTAAATGTGTAGGGACAGAGTCAGGAGACCTGGTTGGGGCAGTCTCTGATGAGAGGTGGGCTTGAACTTTGTTTGAAGATAAACAGGATGCAAATCATTGCAGAAGGAGGGATGGTGTTCCGGTACAGGTGAGCGGAACCGCAGCTGCGGGGTGGAGGCTGGAATGCAGTTGGTATGGCTGGTCTCTGGGACAGTGGGACCAACCTGGCTGAGGTAGGTCTTGACTTCTCTAGTTAAAAAAAAAGCAGGAGCTGGCCCCGTGGTCAAGTGGTCAAGTTCTCGTGCTCTGCTTCAGTGGCCCGGGCTTCACTGGTTCGGATCCTGGGCGTGGACCCATACACCACTCATCAAGCCATGCTTTGGCAGCATCCCACACAGAGGAGCTAGAATGACCTACAACTAGGATATACAACTATGTGCTGGGGCATTAGGGGGGCGGGGAGGAGAGGAAGATTGGCAACAGATGTTAGCTCAGAGACAATCTTCCTCACCAAAAAAGGAATAGTTAAAAAAAAGCAAACCAAGTCTCGCCAAATACTATGTTCCTTCCCACTAGACATATCAGAGGATGCTATTCCAAACTGATGCATTCTCTAATGCAGTGGTTCTCAAAGTTTTTCAGAACTCCTTCACACTCTTAAAAAGTATTGACAAAGGACCCAGTGAAAGCCAAGAGGTCCTCTCTCTGCTGAACAGTTATCAGGTCGGGTGAGGGCTTTTCCCAGCTCTCCCCCTGGGTGCCGTGTGAGGATGGCCAGGGAAAAGCCAGGCAAGGATGCAACATTTCCCCTTGCCCCTGTGGCTGCCAGATTCACCAATTTTTTTGGCATCAGGTCCACACTGATGAAACAGGGTTTTGTCCAGCATGTAGAAAGCCAGATCCAGAAGACACCACAGGACAGAACCTTCTCTCCCAGGAAGAACTGCAAAGGATAAAGAATGAGGCGAAAATAGAAAATATCAGAAAATTGCTAACAACTGCCTAGTGTGCATGTTGTACAAAAAAACCTGATCTTTGTTGTAGATCCTTCTCAGTGTCTCAGACCCAGAGACTTTAAAAAGACCAGAATATTTTGGGACATTTGGCAAAATATGTAAAGTTGCCATCAACAATAGCACATTATATTCAGGCCCACAGGGTCCAAGTGCCAGTGTTCATGTCACCTATTCTGGTCAGAAGATGCTCTCAGGGCCATGCAGTGCAACGAGAACACGGTAGACATGGCAGCACACCTCAGGCATCTCCAGGTGCCGTGGAGTACTGCAGCTGCCGCTCCAAGAATAGGCACTGCCTGTGTTTACAGGCGCTGAAGGATGAAGCGGGGACACACCAAGAACACGAGCAGAAGCTTCTTCATGAATTTTATAAAATCAATCTCAGTTTTCCCCAGCTGTCCACGGGTTTAAATGTTAAGAATAAGAACGAAGTGACACCACTGCAGAGCCCTATTGACAAATCTTCAGATTTTCTCTCATAGACGACGGTGACGATTTCTACAGACATCCAAAAGGAACAGGCCTTTACCACCCCTTGGTTTGTCCAAATCCAGCCCAGTCATCCCTGTATGTTCATGCGGTCACAGGACACGGTCCCCTTTGGAAGGGGCAGGGACAGAGTCACAGTTGCTATTCTCAGACAACCCAACCCTATCCCAAGTGGGTTTCCTCCTTTCCCTAGCCCTCCACGATATCCAGGGACTGGGCCGCAGCACCTTCTGACATCAGAGACCGTGCCACGATCATCCCCTGCCCACCGGCAAGCAGCTTTGGCTTTGATTTTTCTAGACAACCAGAGGACGTCTCGAGATTTCATCCCTTTGATGTCACTTAGCAGGCCTGCTTGAGAGGGACTGTCAGTCCAAGACTGAGCCTCCCTTTGCCCACCTCTCTTCCAAACCCTCCTCATCCTCTACAACTGCCAATGGTCCAGACTCTGGATGCTGACATCCTGCAGCATCCGCTAATGCCACCTCTCTCAACAGTCCCTTTTCAGCCTTGCCACAGAGGCTCCCTTAATTTCAGCAGCTCCAGCTGGTTTATAAGTCATTCCGTTTTCCAGGCCAGGAAGCCCCCTACCCTTGGATGACCTTTCCACACAATAGCATCATGCACTTGAGCTGCACAGCAAGCCCCACCTCAAATAACTTGTACAGTAAGTCTTAAACGTGAGTCTCCTGCCATGGCACAACACAGCTCTGGGAGGGGTCCCTATAGCAGGTAGGTTCACTTAAAACCTTTAAGAGTCTAAAAATAATGCATGGCTTCAGGCTGTTGGGTGGGTAGGGTTAGTCTCAGAAATTTCTCTGGAATAACATATAAGGTCTTTATCACAACCTCAAAAAATTTTAATTGGATGGATGCCTTATAATATTGAGCTTTATAATGAAGGTGGAGTATTGTACCTGGTTATTTATTGATCAGAAGCAGTTTACTTAATAGGAGAGTTGCTAAGTTTTTACATATCATATAAGTGAAAAAAAAAAACAAAAACAAGAAGAAAGAAAAATAGACTCTAAAACTATGGTGCTGTAGAGTTCAACAGCATAATGAAAGTCCTTACTTTATGATCTAAAAGTACACTGGTTCAAAAATAAACGTCAAGATGGTAATCTGTGAGAGCAGGAAGGCTAAAGCCACTCTCTAACTACTTTTTGCAATTACTTTGATACACACACACATCGAAACTGTGCTATATATTAATAACACTAACAAATGTTAGTATTTAACATTTGAAAACTCCAAATATTAACATTTAACAGACATATAATACGTGCATAAATATACTTTCTGTGAAAAAAATATTTTAAAGACATATTTCTCTTTTGGTCTGTCATGTTTTTATTTCTGGAGAAATATATTAAGTTCCTAAAAACTTGATACCATAACACTTCTAGCTCTGTACTGCTGCCTTTGAAAGTTTCAGAACTTTGGGTTATAAGATCCCTTAACATTTTCCAGATCAAGTATCTTCTATATCAAAGGGAATTATTCTTACTAAGCGTCTCATTTAATTTGGGCTTTAGAGATGCCTGTTAAAAAAGAGATTTTGATTCTCTCTAGATTCTCTCAGGTAAAATAGAACAATCTTTCATTCTGTTGCATAATCCATACAATTCATCTGTATTCCTTGTCAGGGCCTTTACATTAGGGAACAGTGTTATCCTAATAATATGCTACTTAACTGTGAATACTTACTATTTGTACAAGTAGTACCACTATATTCCCAACAGTATGTTGAAGAGAAGTGGCACAAGAGCAGGCATATAGTTGGATCCTGTTTTTTTATCCACTCAGCCAATCTATGTCTTTTGATTGGGGAATTTAATCCATTTACATTTAAAATAATTATTGATAGGGAAGGGCTTACTATTGCCATCTGAAAATAGTTTTGACTTGTAGACCCTCTGAAAGGATCCTAGGGACACGCTAGGTATTCTGAGTCCTACTAGATGTCCCCAGACCACACTTTAAGAACTGCTGCTCTAAGGTATTTCATCAGGGTGTTTATAGGGACAAGATGTTTATGGCTTGACAAATGTTTTTACAAAAACACATGATGATCCCTTGGGAAACACAAAAACAAACCAATATGCATGGTTCCAATTATTGTGAAAAGGTAAAAAAATGTGAACACTATATAATGGGTTGTGCAAACATAAGGAATCTGATAGTAGTCCCAGATCACTTTGCCATATTTCACAATTTAACAGTCTGAGAGACTCAGCTAATGTACTAAACTGTAATAAGTCAACTTCTTCACAGGTGGCATAAAGTTCAAGTTACCGAATATCTGAGTACCCAGCATGCACTGTCAATGGATATAGCAAATGTCATGACATTCGCAAAACAAACTGTCTTTTAAAAAGTTAGTTTCACACTTTCTATAGGCAGTTTTGCTTTACTTCCTAAATATTTCAAGTTTGATATAGATTTTTAATAGTCTTCATAGTATGCATAACTGAAAAAGTTGACATGATAGTTTGTACTGTATTTACTTAAGCTATAATCATTCCAAGTGACTTATTCTCCACCTAGAAGCAGTATCCGAGAGTTAAGAGCATGGGGTATGGAGCTAGAAAGCCCGGGTTCAAATCCCAGTTCCACTAGTTCTGAGGCAAGTTATTTACCTGCTGTATGCCTCAATTTCTTCATCCAAAATTTGGGATCATAATAGTATATTATCTCACAGGGTTGTTGTGAGGATTAAATGAGTTAATAGATTAAAACAGCTTAGTGTCCTTCATGTGGTAATTGTGCTGTAAACATCAACTATTATTATTGTAGTATTCTTAAATTGACTGGAATGTTTACTATTTTGAGATATACAGATTCCTGTATATTTCAATAATCCACATGTTGGTCTGTGATTCTCTGAAACCACCTGGCTGCCCTACTATTCAATTCACTTCTGACACTAACTACTCACAGTTAGTGCAGACCCACGAATTAATAGCTCAGTCCCATAAGCCTGCCTCCACTTCGGACGCCTGTTGCAAGTCCCAGAGACCACCTGTACTCCTGTCTCACTGGCTATAAATTGGGGATTCCCATGACCCCCTGCTCAGGTTTGATAATTTGCTAGAATGGCTCACAGATCTCAGGAAAACACGTTACTTAAATTTTCCGGTTTATTATAAAGGTACAAATGAACAGCCAGATGAAGAGGAACATAGGGTGAGGTCTGGAAGGGTCTCAAGGGTAGGAGGCTCTGACTCCACAGAGTTGGGATGCATCACTGCAGGTAGATGTATTCACTAGCTTGGAAGCTCATCAAATTTAGTGTTACAGAGTTTTTATAGAGCTCAATCTCCAGCCCCCCTTCTCCCTGGAGTTTGGTGAGTGGTCCAAAACTAAAGGAACCAAAAGCTTCCTACCCTTTAACCATTTGGTCTTTCGGGTGACCACTTCATCACGAGGCTATCTAGGGGCCCCACTCTAAGTCACCTCATTAGCATAACCTCAGCTGTGACTGAAAGGGGCTTGTTATGATTAACCAAAGATACTCCTATCACTCAGGAAATTCCAAGGATTTAAGGACCTCCTTGCCAGCAACCAGGGACAAAGACTACATGCATTTTTTATTATACCACAGTTGGAAAGGAGTGAGAGAAATGATGGAAATGAATCAACTGCTGTTATTTTAAATACATTAGTCTCATCTTCTCAACTAGACCTCAAACTCTTTGGAAGCGAAGACCATTACTTCAATTTCAATTCGTCCTACAGCATCAAGCACTGTGCCTAATACGCAACTGATAACAGTAATACCTTGCATTCATAGAATGCTTCACAGCGTCACAAAGTTGTCTCAAATGTATGATCTTCTTTGAACCTCATACACGTGTGATGGCCTCCATTTTACAAATGATCAAACTGAGGTCCTGAGACATTAAGCTACCTACCCAGCAAGCGTATCCCGTAAGAAGCAGAGATACACTACAAACCCAGTTCTTCTGATTTGAATTCTAGCCCTTGTCCCTTCACCACAAAAGATATTAGGCTGTAAGATAGGTAACTGGTTCTACCTGGCTTGGTCCTAAATCACTTAACTTCTCTGGGCCTTATTTTCGTCATTTGAAAAACAAGGGATCATTTAAGTAAAGATTTTTTCATTTCCAAAATCTTAAGATTCTATAATCTTTAAGTTCTCTTCTAGTTTTCAAATATCATTATCTGTAATCCACAATAGTTAGCTTTTCCTTCTCACCAGAATGTCAGTAACTATGTTTTTGCTTAATAAATGTTCCCAGAGTGTCACTAATTCAGGAAAGACACAAAATTTAGAAAGTTGGCTATACAACAAATTCCACTGGTTTCTATTAAAAAAAAAAAAAACAACGAAAAAACCAAAACACCAAACCTATTTTTCCAAGGAAAAGTATATAATATATTTAATCACTTTTGGTGAAGAATAAGTTAGAATAATTTTGGAGCCCATGACATCATAGGTGTTAAAAGAGTAGCCTAAAATTAGAGGGGATTTATTTGTGACTGTTCTTGGATTCCGGAAGGTTTAAACCTGATATCTACCTTCCTTAGACCATAAACATTTCTCTCTCACGCCTAGTGAGAAATTATTGGAATTTGCACAACTTTCATCTCCTCTTCTGTTTCAGGATATGAAGAGCATATGGTTAAGCTAGAATACTCCTCCCTATCTCTTCCCAGGAGAATATTATTGTTGAATAATAAATCAAAAAATAACTAGAGTCAGACATTGGAGGGGAGGTTAAACTAGGAGGCAAATTCTAGCGTCTTCCCATATTGAGATTCTGCACCTTCAGTGTTCACTCTGCCCTAAAATTCATGGCTCTCAGTCACGTGAGGTGTCTGTAACCCACTTTATAAAGTGTGGAAATTCAAAAGACTAAGTTAATTGGAAAGAAAGCATACTCATCCTCACAAGTGATTAAATACTTTTCCTTCCTCTTTCTTAAAGAGTGTCTAGACACAAAATTCTTAGGTAATTGCACAAAACAAATGCTTTAGAACACAAAGCCCAATCTGAAGCATTATAAACCTCAAACATTTAATGTCACAAACTATTCATTTGTCTACACTTTTGCAGATATAACATTTATCTGCAGTAATTACTCTTCGCAACAGCTAGAGATGTTTTTGTAATCTTATTGCAGATTACTATACTTAGTCAAATATTTATTGAGTGCCGACTAAATGTCAGGGACTATGTTAATCACTTAGTTTCACAACATTCTTAAAATAAAAAAGGCCATTAACTGCATTTTCACTAGCTCTACTATTTTGTAATGAAATAAAAGTTTCTTCCTTTGTTTATCAGGCAATAAAAACCTTGTTAATTCACTTTCCTAACTCAGAGATGCCAAATACAAGAAACAACCTGGTTTTTTGGATGGAAATAATAATGCAATTCCGTTTGCAGTGACATAAAAAATAAAACCTCAAAAGTATGGCTTACTTATAGCTAGGATGAAGAAATATAGGAAGATTTCAACAGAGGAAACTTACAAACACTGAAATGAACTTGACTTTCTGTGTATCCCCAAGTAGCAGAACAGCACCGAAAGGTAGAGATGATAGAAAAGTAGATGTTGGCTCAAAGAAACCCCCCAAACCTCCCATCCAAACAACTTTTCTACAAGTTGGAGCTGGTTTGAACACTGAAATAGCTCTTTTAGGCCCCCTTGCCTGGAACGTCGTAAAGGAGACAAGCACTGGAGGGAAAGTTGGATTACTTGATACTTTAACGTACCTTTCAGCATATATTCCATAATTAACATTACTATTATGAATTTCTTAAACACGACAAAACTGGTGGGGACTGAGTTCTTACTGGATTCAGGAAGCCAGGTAGTCAAGGTACCCCGCTCCTTTATGAGACAGCCCACGGAAGGAGAAAACGGCGAGAGAAGGATGGGTTTTCCCGTTAGTCTCGCAGCGACCTGCTGACCATATAAATTTGGACGAATCTCCTGCAGGACATCCGTTAAGAAAACGAAGCGTTCTATCCTGGAATGGTCTCTTTTTCACAGCAAAGAGGAACAGAGAAGTAGGACGCAGAAAACAAATGTTCTGAAAGGAGGTGCTCTCTAAGGAGAGCGGTTCCGAGTCAGATCCTGCAGGGCGTGGAGCGTGGAAGGGAGAGGAGGGGCAGGGGCGGATGGAGTGAAGGGCAGAGAAGCGGGGGAGCACTACCGGGCGATGGGGGCGGGGAGCGGTCGCGGTGGAGGGAAGCGAGCGGGTCCTGGGGACCTGGGTGGAGGAGCCGACAAGCCGCGGCGCCGCACAGCACGCATGCGCGGGCCCGGAGCCGCGGGCGCCCGCTCCGCGCGGCCGTCGCCGTCTGGGCCAGCCGCCCTGGTCTCGGCCGGCGCCGCAGTGCGGGCGCCCGAGCCCCGGCGAGGAGGCCGGCTCACACTCTTCTCCATCCCGGCAGCCCAAGACCCGGCGGCCAGGCCAGCAGCACGGAAGCCACCACGCCGGCGTCGACCGCGGGTGCGACGGCCGCCGGGAGCGCGTGGGGCTCCGGGGTCGCTGCGGCGATTGGCCGGCCGCGGCGCCCGCTCCCAGAATGCAGCGCATGGCGCGTCATTGAAGAGAGACCATGATGGCGGCGGCGCTGGGGCCCCCAGAAGTGATCGCTCAGCTGGAGAACGCGGCCAAAGTTCTGATGGTGAGTGCGCCGCGCCCCCGGCACGCCGGGACCTGCGGCCTCCGGTCGGCCCTGCCGTGTCAGGCCTTGGCGCCGCTGGGCTGGTGACCGACAAGGGCCTCCAGGGAGCTCTAGAAGTGGAGGAGGTGGTGGTGGCGTGGCGCAGGGTTCTCCGTCCTGCTTTCGTCCCTCTCTTCCCGGGGCTGTCCTCTTCCCCGAGATGACCGGCACCCCAGCCGGGCACGGAATATGGTGTTGTAGGAAAGAGAGTTTCCTGTGCCACGGTCGTCACCCTACACGCTGCCCGGTCGCCGGGGGCGAGGGTAAGGCGCGGGGAGCGAGGTCGGGTCATCCCCGCAGGGCTTCGGTCGGGGGCTGTGTGCGCGCCGCGGGGGAGTGGGTGTCCGGAGGGAAGAGATGGCTCGGCCCAGGTGCTGTGAGCAGTCCTTGTTCCCTTCGTGCATTCAGGTGCAGCCACCTTTGGAGTAACCGCAGCCGGCAGCACGTGGAAGGACCGGCAGGAGGGAGGGGAATCTTTGGGACCAAGGTCATTGGGGCAAAACTTTTTCCAGGACTGAGCTCCCTGTGGGTCACGCGTTAACTTCATTCTTACACTATACAATTAACAGTTTGATGAGTAGGTTGTTTGCCCAGGGAGTTTGAGAAGGCCAAGTCAAAGGATAAAAAAAGTATTCCACGCAGGGAGTAGAAGTAAGGATAGACTATATTCAGTTACTCCGTGAACTGTGTGTTTGTATTTGTTGGCCCAGTTTTATTTTTTAAATTATGACTTCCGTGTTTGTAGATGTGTTTTGGAAGTTAGAGGCTCATTCGATTACTTGAATTGATTCCACCTTTCTAAGAATTGAATGCAGTCAGCTTTGGACTTTTTTCTTTTCCTTTTGGTTTGGTGTTTGGGTTATGTGTTTGAGCATCACATTTGAAAATATTTGAACAAATTCTAAGGTAGTTTGTAGTTTTTTTAAATCAAGTTTTGTTTTCACACACAGCACCAGATATGAAAGTTAGCTCGTGAAACTGAGCAGTGTAATAGAAAGCGAGATTTACTTGCTTCATTACGAGCAAAGTTAAGTGAATCATTTTGTCAGAAAACTGAGTAGATAACGTTTTCAGACTTTTGCAACTTAACTCGAGAAGAAACTAGCTAGTATCTCCCTTAATACAAGGTTCTTAAAATCCCTGACATACAGCATTTCCTGAAATACCTGAAATTTTTCCAGGAACTAGGGGCCCCATTTTCATTAGAAGTACTGATTTAAAAACTACGGCTTTAGTTCTTACGTTGAGAAGATGCAATAAGTGTCCTTCATCATTGGCCTGAATATTAATTAGCATTTGTGCTTGCCGGTACCTTCCCTCTTCCCTAGCAAAGCTGGTTTTATCATCTCTACGGGAGTAGCTGAGAAGAATAGTAATGAGTACTGTTTATTGAGTGCGTAGTACATGTTATGTACTGTGTTTGATGCTTTACATACTTTATGAATCCTTGCAACAGCTTACAAGGTTGAGAGAGTTAAAGGGACCCAGATTACATAATTAGTAAGTGGTTAAATTAGGTCTAGAACTCAGATCTGTCTGGCTCTAAGCTGAGTTTCTTTCCACTTTACCTCACCACCTCTCGTATGTTGTATAGATATCCATTTACATATTTTTTAATCTTTCCAGAGGAAAAGAGTATTGACAAAAATGTTATGTTATTAAAAATAGGAAATTCGTTTTTGGAAATTTCCACTTAGTATTTGAAAATGTGTACAAAAAAATGTGTCAGAGTAGCAGTTACTGTGTTATTTCTCAGTATGAAAGCTGCATTCCAACTTAGTATTTATTATTAATAACAGCTCACATTTATTAAGTGCTTACTATGTGTAAGGCACTATGCCAAGCACTTTACATATTTTACCTTCTTTAATCCTTGCTACCTCTATGAGGGAGGTATTATTACTTTCATTTTATAGACTACGGGACTCAAACATGTAGATGCTAAGTAATTTACCCAGATTTTCAAGGAAAGTTGTAGAGTGGGAACTCTACCTTCAGTCAGTCTGTTACCAGTCTGTGGTTCTTAACCTATAGTGTAGTGAGACTAGAAAGCGGGTAAATTGATTCATTTGAAATAGTTATGATTGTTAAATCTACTTCAATTAGTAAGCATTACAATATTAAAAAAAAAAGGGTGATTTTAGCTTTATCCACCTGTGGGTCAGAGGGTAGCCATTTGAGGAAATCTTTCTTTTTTGCTGAGGAAGATTAGCCCTGAGCGAACATCTGTGCCAGTCTTCCTCTATTTTGTATATGGGATGCTTCCACAGCATGGCTGCCGATGAGTAGTGTAGGTCTGTGCCCTGCTCAGTGCCCAGGAACCAAACCCCAGGCCACTGAAGTGAGTGTGCTGAACTTAACCACTAGGCCACAAGGCTGGACCTGAGGATATCTTGTTTATAGAAAATTGCTATGTATTTTAGCTGTTAATATGTTTTGGGATTCGAAGTAATTAGTGATGTTTTTCACAATTATTTTTGCTTTAATTTTCCCTTTGGTAGTCTATTTTTTTCATGAAAATTAGCGTAGAGTTTTAGTGTGTAGAATACTCTCAAGAGATCTTTTGGGACAGAGGTCTTAGGGAGTCCATGATGGATATCAGAAGGAAACTGTAAGCAAATTTTGGGGTAGAAACATACACTTTTGGTAATAGTCTGTAGTTTTTACAGTTTCTCTCAGGAAATAGAGACCCTGAAAAGTAAAAGCGTAGTCTAAGCATTTCTCTCTTCCATTCTACAGATGGGGAAACTGAGGTTCAAAGAGGAAGAAGTGACTTACAAGATAGCTCACAGAACAAATTAGTGATAAGACTGATCCCGAACACAGATCACCAGATTCCCATTTTAGAACTCTTTCTAAAGTTTTACTCAAGCATGTTGCTTCTCAAAGTCAACATACTATAATACCGTAAATGTTACATTTCATTACCTGATGGGAAAGTTCTAGATGTGTTTTTGGATATTGCACTTGTTTCACTGTGAATGTCTATATTCAATCCTGTTTAGGTTATTGGATAAACTGCCAAATAAAGCAGTATATTAAACCTGTAGAGTGAAAAAGATGTTTATAGTTTTATAGGTTTCAACATAAAGAGTGATTTCTCCCTCAAAAGTAGTAACAGAATATTTTCCGTAAATGCTTCTAAATACTGCTTAATCTGATTTAAGACAGTGAGGTTACGTGCTAGAAAATAAATTTGAAGGTGAACAAACTAGAATGAGGAAGGACTGTTGTAAATTAATATAAGCGTGCAAGTGAACTTATCTATTCTGAAAGCGTTGTGCAAATGGAACGTTGTTTAAATAGGTCTTGAAAATTTCTTGTCCAAAAAGATTCCAGTTGTTGGCTTTTGCTTAAGATGCCTAACCCTAAGTTTTTGAGAAGATATTGAATACATATCAGAGTAAGTAAAATCGACCACACTTCTGTGCTAACATTCTCATTGGTGAGAGTCTCTCTGACTATATGAATTTAGCAGGTTATATTTACAGACTTGAAAATTTGGTGTTGTAGATACATTTTATGTTATTTAAAATTCATAATAATACTGGAATATATTGTTTTAAAATATATCAACAACACACAGGGGCCAGCCCGTGGCTGAGTGGTTAAGTTCGTGCGCTCCATTTCGACGGCCCAGGGTTTCGCCAGTTCAGATCCTGGGCGCAGACACGGCAATGCTCATCAAGCCACTTTGAGGTGGAATCCCACATGCCACATCCAGCAGGACCACAACTAGAATATACAACTGTGTAGTGGTGGGCTTTGGGGAGAAGAAGAAGAAGGGGGAAAAAAAAAGATTGGCAACAGATGTTAGCTCACGTGCCAGTCTAAAAAACAAAAAACAGCACACAGATGTGCAGAATAAAAAGTGACTCTCCCTCTCCCTTCCCCACTCTCAGTCCGCTCCCTAGGTAATCCATAGTGACTGTACTTTGACCTTTTTTCCTATGCTGCTACAACATACATTGTGTAGTTTTTCTTTTTTACATTAATGATATATTATAAATATTTTCCTTGATTAAAAAAACATCGTAGAGATAACTTTCTGAATAGTAAGTAATTCAAGCTGTACAGAAAGGTGTATTAGGGAAAGTAATAAGTTCCCTAAGTTCCATTCTCTCTCTTCAGAGGTGACTATTTCTTGGGCGTCCATATTGAAATTCTCTAAACATATAAGAGCATACATACATCATTTTTTAAAATCTATTTTTTTACATAAATGAGATTGTATGATCCATATCCTCCTGTAATTTTCTTTTTTTACCTCATTGTAGATGAATTTTAAAGGAAGTTTGTTTCCATTTTCTTTCTCTGTGTGTGTGTGTTTTTTTGGTGAATAGATATGAGATGTAGGTTGTGTTTTGATTTTGGAGACACCATAATGGAAGAGTTTAGTATTCTTTTAGTATTAGTATCACATTCGTTTGAACCATAAATCCAAAGCATGCTTTATTTATTTATTGTCTTGAATTTCCTTGGTTTTGTTCCCCTGGCTCCTTAGGCTGTTAGGGATTGTCCTTAGTGTGTGCACTGATAGTATGAGATAATGCAGAGCACATATATTAACAATACTTTATAGAATAGTAATTTCATATATTTAAAACCAGAATGGATTTTAATAAATCTAAATCCAACTTTAATGAAGGCTTCAGACCAGTTTTCATAGTTTTTATTGTAGTGGAATTTGGTTAATATTTTGAAAGCATCTGCAAAATTAAAGTGTTATACAAAAATTCCTGTCTTCTTATTTGATTCTCACGTCAATCTTGTAAAGTAAACAGGAGAAGAGATATTCTTAAACTTTATAAATGAGAGAATCTGAGATTCAAAGATGATAAGTGATTTGCCTTTGGTCACGTAGCTGGTTTGGATCTGGAATTCCATCTCTGGCCACTCATTCATTCTGCAGCATTTCTTCAGAATGTACATGCTAGGCACAATGCTATATATGCTGAGGAGATGAAGAAAGACTGACCTTGTTTTCAAGGAGGGCATAGTCTGATGGGGGAGAAAGGCAAAACTGTAGCAATTGCTCAGTAATGTAATGATGAAGTATGTATTAGTGTTCTGTGAGAGTACAGAGGAGGGACATCTGTCTCAGGCTGAGGTGGGGACCTAGAAAGCGTGTCTCACAGTAGGTGATCCTTAAGCTAGGTCATGAAGGACAAATTGGAGTTTTCCAGTCCAATAAGAGGTATCCCAGATAGAGGGATATATTTGTATGGAGGCCTAAGAGAAGCAAATACATTCTGTTTGGGGAACATTTGAGCATTTATTTAGTAGATGTTTCCTGAGCCTCTCATATGTGTAAGGTACAATGCTTTTATTTTTTTGTAATCAATACACGTGTCATAAAATTAAGAATTTTGATCATAGCATTTGCTTTTCTTATTGGAAAGATGCATTGTGTTGAGTAAGCGTTTTTATTTATTTCAACCTTGTCTTTTGTTCTTTGCTATGGGACTAGATATTAGAAAACTGGCGCTAACAGAATTCTTTTTCTCAAAAAACTAGTTAGCGGTAAATTTTTATTTAAAATTCAGTTCAATTAAATGTATATTTTGCTGGCCGGCCCTTGGGCGAGTGGTTGAGTTCGTGTGCTCTGCTTTGGCGGCCCAGGGTTTCCCCAGTTTGGATCCTGGGCGTGAACATGGCACTCCTCATCAAGCCATGCTGAGGTGGCATCCACATGGCACAACCAGAAGGACATACAACTAAAATACACAACTATGTACCAGGGGGCTTTGGGGAGAAAAAGGAAAAATAAAATGTTTTTAAAAAAAGTGTATATTTTGCAGTTGGGTTTGTGTCAAACTCAGCTAATTGGAACATAGCCAGTGATCCAGAGAAGAAATGTGAAAAGACCTTTGAAATTATGCACAGATACTTAAAAGCTAGTTGATAAAATTTAACAGCATTTTATGATTAAAATTTCAGAAAACTAGGAATTGAAAGGAATGCTCAATATGATAAAAAAATAGTTTATTGAAACCAGTAGTAAATAGTGATACTCTTAGGAGTAAAATGGGGAATCCTAATATAACTATCATTCAACAAGCACACATATTGGAAAGAAAAGTAAAAAAGATTATTTGCAGGTGATATTCAGAAAAAAAATCCAAGGAAATTAACTAAAAAACTATTAGAACCATTGGTTGTTTGGTAAGGTGGCCAGACATAAGACATAAAAACCAATTGAAAGATTTCCTTTATATGTATACAACAATGATCAGCTTAAAAATGGAAAATGGGCTAGCTCAGTGGCATAGTGGTTAAGTACATGTGCTCCGCTTTGGCAGCCTGGGGTTCGCAGGTTCAGATCCTGGATTCGGACATACCCACTGCTCATCAAGCCATGCTGTGGCAGAGTCCCACATACAAAATAGAGGAAGATTGACACACATGTTGACTTGGCGCTATCTTAAGCAAAAAGAAGATTGGCAACAGATGTTAGCTCAGACCCAGTTGTCCTCAAAAAAGTAAATAAATGAAAAGGAAAATAGATCTCATTTTTTAGGAATAAAAATTGTGGGAATGAATTCTAGGATACTGTGCAACATATTTATGAAGAAAACTAGACAGCTTATTTGAAGAATAGGAAAGAAGATCTGAATTAAATGAAGGCTTTGTTCCTCATTCCAAAGAATTAACCTGGTTAAGGTGGCAATTCCTCCCTCAATCTATAAATTGAATGTGATGTCAGTGACAATCCCTCTTCGCTCCTCACTCACCCTTGTTTGGGGTGCGGGGGGGGGGGGCACTTGACTAATTAATTAGAAAATATATCTGGAAGAATAATTGTGTGAGAATAACAAAGAACATTTTAAAAGAAGAATGAAGGTTTGGGGGACTTGATGTACTAGCTATTAAAATGTATTAAAAAAACTAAAGTAATTGAAACATTGTAGCGCTGGCATGGGAAAAGAATAGAAAGTTGGAACTGAATAGTTCAGAAACAGAACTATGATTAAAATGATATTTCAAATTGTAAAGATATGGGGAAGTGGATAGTGCTAGTGGAATCATAAAAAGCTACATGTTTTTGGTAGATAGTTTGGCAGTATGTTACAAAAGCCTTAAAAGTGTACATATTCTTTGACCCCAGCTATTTCACTGCTAGCCATTTATTTCAGCCTCTGGAAATACTTGCACATACACAAAAAATGTTTATCGTGGTGTATATACCTTGCTGTAGCAAAGAACTGAAATGATGTGAATGTCGAGTTGAAAGATATTGGTGAAATAAACTATAATATTCTATATAATGGAGTTTTATGGAACTCTCAAGAAATGTGGATCTAATATGTGGTAGGAGGTTTTTTTTAATGGAAAGATTCTCAAAATAAGTGAGTGAGGGAAAAAAGTGCAGAACATAATATATGATCCTGTTTTTGTTTTCTTAAAAAAAAACCTGCTTATATTTGTATATGCATAGAAACAGAATTGGAGGATACATACTAAACTTTTAAGAATCGCTGTCTAGGGAGTGGGATTGGAAGTGGCAAGAGTCCTCAATTTCTATGTTTTAATGTAGTTTGAATTTTTTACAATATAAAAACAGTGTGTCACAAATAACATGTTATTTGATAAATTTGAATGTCGCGTGTGTTTTTAATTTCTGCGACTCTTTTCTTGAGGAGTCTATAATTTTTATCCTAAGGAAAATTAAAAACTGTATCATGGCTTAGGCTGAGTAAAGACTAGATTTGTGTTTTTGTCTTTATAAATCACGTCATCCCGTTTCTACAGATTTGTTTAGTCACTGCTACTTAAGCATAGAGGCTGGCCTGGTGCTGCAGCGGTTAAGTGCACACATTCCACTTCGGCGGCTTGGGGTTCACCAGTTTGGATCCTGGGTGCAGACCTGGCACCGCTTGGCAAGCCATGCTGTGGCAGGCGTCCCACATATAAAATAGAGGAAGATGGGCACGGATGTTAGCTCAGGGCCAGTCTTCCTCAGAAAAAAGAGGACGATTGGCAGCAGATGTTAACTCAGGGCTAATCTTCCTCAAAATAAATAAATAAAAAATTTGAAAAAAAGGTTAAGCATAACCTTGCTAGCAAATAAAGGGAAAAAAGTTCTTTGATAAAGAGCTATTAGAAAACCAATAAACTTTATTCCAGAGAAGAGATATGGATTTACTCTCTCACCAAGCTCTATTCACTTGTAATTGTGGGAAAAATTAGGCCCACTATAAAGTGACAAAGAGAATATTCTAGAGTAGAGGCTTTCAAAGTTTAGCAGATGCATAATCAGTCTTAGAATAATTGCTAAAGATGTAGATTCCTCTGTCTTAACTATAAAGGTTCTGATTTAGTAGGCTATGTCTCATTCCATTCTTTGCTCTTAATCACTTTCTGAAGAGTTCTGAAAGCTCAGCATAGTTGTTGGCCCCTGCCTTATATTCCAGCCATAAGGCTGTTCGTATATACTGTCTTTGTTTTCCAGCCTGGGCTGGCTACATAATTTGCAGGGCCCCATGTAAGACGAAAATGTGGAGCCTCTCGTTCAAAAAGTAGGAAAAAAGTGCCATTAAAGGTTCTAAAATGGGGCCAGCCCTGTGGTGCAGTGGTTAAGTGTGCACATTCTGCTTCAGCAGCAGGGCTTCGCCAGTGCGGATCCTGGCTGCAGACCTGTGCACCGCTTGGCAAGCCATGCTGTGGCAGGCATCCCACATATAAAGTAGGGGAAGATGGGCACGTATGTTAGCTCAGAGCAGTCTTCCTCCGCAAAAAGAGGAGGATTGGCAGCAGATGTTAGCTCAGGGCTAATCTTCAAAAAAAAAAAGGTTCTAAAATGTAGAGCTTTTTCTTTTAAGAACATTGAATTTCTTATAAAACATAATGATAATAATGCTTTATGAGTAACAAACTTATAAATTGGAAAAAATATTTCAGTATCATAAGTTTTGTATAATACAGTAAATAGTGCTTTATGTGATATCTTGACTGGTCATAATATTTTTTGTCTTGCTTTTCTACAAATTTATTAGGTCATCGAAATCTTTACTTTGAGCAAGTTCATTTTCAGTCAGTATAATTGAAGGTGATGTCAGTTGCTCTTGGCAAAGGCAAGATTGCAAATAATTTTTTATTTGAGTAGGATCTTTTGCTGAGGCACCCATTCACTAGAGCTGTTGTGTTTTACAGGCTGTGACACATTGTGTTCTGATTATTTACAAATAAATTTTTGTACATTTAGAGCTGATGATTCTTGCAGAACATTTTTTTCTAAAAAGATTTAACTTCATATAAATCAGTTTCATGTAAATCTGAGTTTAATTTTAGATGTAAATTTATACAGTATTTTAATATTTTTCTGACAATTCTTTTTATTTGTAGAGGTCATACAAGAATCCAAAAGTAGCTTGATGATTTGTATATAATTAAAAATGCCTGTTTTTTTGTGCATGCTGCCATTGTATCTTCTATTATAAGAAAAAAGTAAAATTGTCTTCCTCACTAACAAATTGTTTATCTAGACCTTTATGTTAAAATAACGTTCTTTTCCATTGAATGCAACCATCTTTAAATTTAGTTTCTATTTCTAAGCCTATAGATACTTGCTTTTCTATAGCAGTTTTGGAAACCAGAGATTGTAAACTCTTTGAAGAATTCTAAGAACTTTTTGATTTGCTGTATTGCAGTGTCCATGTGTACATTTTTGTTTTGTAGTTTATTGACTGAGTTTACTGCCTGAGTTCCTGTCGCAGCGCTCAGGCTGGAGAGTTAATATTTGTGCAGGTGCCTCAGGGACAGGCTCTGGGGATGGACAGGCAAGCTGGCCTTCCACCGTGGATCCTGCTGCTGCGGCCAATTTGGGCCCGGGTCCCACCCTACCACCTTGGGGGCCTATGGCACCCAACTGCTTCGAGGCATATGCTTATATGCTTGGCCACCAGTCTGTCTTCACAACTCCCATGCATGCTTCATTGTCCCCTTGGGCTTCACTTAACAAAACACAAGTTCAAAGATAAAATTATTAAGAATTTCGGGATGAGAATAGCAAAGTATCAAATTAAGCATGGGGCCCCTTTGACAGTTGGGCCCTATGCACAGGTCACAAACTCATGAAGCTGGCCTGGGGCTCCATCATATTGAAGTCCATCACATTTGATCTGCTCTCTCCTTCCGGAACCTTAGATGTATGTATTCCCTTGGCTTGGAATGCCCACCTGCCTCTTTTGCCTAGTTAAGATTTAATTCTTCAGATCTCAGTGTAGTTGTTTACTTTGTCAAAAAAAGCCTGACCACTCTGAACTAGATTAAATTCTTTTTTCATAGCACTTTTTGCTTTAGTAACATTTATCATACCTGCAATTTTATGCTATTTATTTGGTTATATGATTGATTCCTCTACTGGATTGTAAGCTCCATGAGGACAGGGATTCTGTTTGGTTTTGCTCATTGTTGGCTCACTGTTGTGTCCAACGCATCTAGCACATTGCCTGGCACAAAGTGCGCATTTGATAGTAATTTGTGGACTGAAATATATGAACTAACTGCTGTAGGGGAAGGCATACAGTGTAGTGGTGGGTGTTGGAGACAGATTACCCAGGTTTGAATTGAGGTTTTATTACTGCTTGCTCTATGTGAGGTTTTGGATAAGTTTTTATCTTTCCAGCTTCTTAGATTCCTTCTCCCATTGCTTTTTCCCCGCATCAGCCACACCAGCTCTCTTTCAATCCTTCCTTCTCCTGTCCTCCATCCTGCCACAGGACCTTTCCAGTACTATTCTGTCTGCCTAGAATGCTCTCCTTCTCTTACCTAGTCCTTCAGATCTCTCTAGTCACTTTCTCAGGAAAGCCTTCCTTAACTTCCCTGAGAGGTGAAGTTAACCTGTCCTGTACTTAGATCACTGTGTAGTTCTTTCATAATACCTACTGCATTTGAAATTTTACATTTATTTGTGTGATTAATTAATAAATGTTGGTCTCTAGACTCTAATGTGTATTAGTTTAGGGACCTTGTTTGCACATAGCAGTTGTTCAGTAATATTCAGAATGAAAAGAATGAATGAATAAATGAGGAAGCAAGTGGGAGTAGTGAGATGAGCCTAGGGAAATAGGCAGGGGCTAGCTTATCTTAAGGTCTGATTTGCCATAATAATTAGCTTGAATTCACCCAGTAGTGTGATGTGTCAGATCTGTGATGTCAGTATGTGACTGGCAGCAGTGTGAAAATCTGATCTAACAGAAGCAAGATGTGAGGAGACAGGAGGCTGTTGAAATTGTTCAAAGAGATGATGAGATTCTGAACAAAGCTAAGGTAGGAGGGGATATATTAATATGCTTAAAAAAATTTTTTAATGACTCTTATGCTAAAGGAGAGTGAATATATATTTGGGGGAAGCTGGGGAGCACCCCCAAACGGCTTGTATAAGCTCAAAATTTCTTTTTTATCCTAAAAAATTAGTAGAAATTTTATGCTAATCTGTAATATATGTCTGTGTTTTAATATAAAATTGTTTGTCCCCAAACTTTGAATAAATTTAATAATTTTAGAAAGCTGGTTTATCTTTATTTTGTGGTTTTGTGGCAGGAACTAGAGAACTAATTAGAAAACAACAGTAGTAAGATAGTGATCTAATCAGATGAGATATTAGAAAAATTACCCTGTTATATTATAGTAAGCACACGTGGAAAATTATTGAATTTAGCAGTTGAAAGGCAGTATAACATAGTGTAGAGCCGGACTATCTGGATTCATCTTGGCTCCCCCTTGACTAGCTGTATGACGTTAAAGAAGCTATGTGTCTGTTTCTTCATCTCTGAAGTAGGAAAATAATAATTAATATCTACCTCAGGGAGTTAATCTGAAGATTAAATGATTTCATTTACACTAAAAGGAAAATGTATTTCTAGTGCCTAGCACATAGGAAGTATTCCATAAGTGTTATTTGTTACTTTTTTTTTTGAGGAAGATTAGGCCTGAGCTAACATCTGCTGCCAATCCTCCTCTTTTTGCTGAGGAAGATTGGCCCTGAGCTAATATCTGTGCCCATCTTCCTCTACTTTATATGTGGAACACCTGCCACAGGATGGATGGGTAAGCAGTGCATAGGTCCGCATCTGGGATCTGAACCCAGGAACCCGAGGCCGCCAAAGTGGAGTGCATGAACTTAACCACTATGCTACTGGGTGGACCCCTTGTGACTTTGTACTTTAATGTATCAAATAACATTGCATCAAAGCACATAAATCAAGGTAACTTAATAGGAAAGCACTCAAATATTTGTTGAGTTAATTAAATTTCTTCTAGAGTAGTGCTGATAGAACTTTCTGTGTTGATGGAAATGTTCTGTATCTACACTCTTCAGTATGGTAGCCAGTAGCCACATGTGACTATTGAGCACTTGAAATGTGGGTAGTGCAATGGAGGAACTAAGTTTTCAATTTTAATTAATCTAATAGCCGCATTTGGATAGTGACTACATATTGGGCAACACAGGTCTAGAGTGTAGCTGTGTCTCTCTGCATTCATCTGATTTGTCGATACTAATTCCAGATTTCAGATAATTCTCATAGGTTCTATCATTACGTCTGGTGGTTGCGTTCCCAACTGCAATACTGGTTCCAGGTATCAAATGCATCTTTAATAGGGTCTGCTCTGTTATTCTGATTCTTTTTCTTGCTCTAGAATCATCAAAATACTTTTGAAAACATTGATGGCACATAATATTGATGAAGAGAAGATGGCCATATTCTTTGCTTCATAATTATAAATCGTTCTCATTTTTAGATTTATAAACACCAATTAGAATGATCAAGGCAGTGAATTTTTTCATCACCTTTATATACATATCTGCCTTTAACGTTCATCCACTTATGAACTATATCAAGCAAATTTTTGTGCAGACATCATAAAAGAGTAAAGAATACTGCCACGTATCCTTTTTAGTAAAACAAATTGATTTAGATTCTTGTCACAGAATATTGAGTAATGAAGTAATTCTTGTGTAATGACTGACTGGGTGAGAATACCATATTTCCTTTTTGTCCTTGGAAGTACGTTGTTCATTCATTGATTCTTGAGTTTGAGAAAATTCATCAAAGGCAGAGTTTGTTGTTGCAGGCTGGCCTGTGCATTGTAGGATGTTTAGCAGCATATCTACCCTACTAGTTGCCAATAGCACTCCCCAGTTGTGGCAACCGAAAAATGTCTCTAGACGTTTCCAAATGTCCCCTGAGGGACAAAATTGCCATGTTGAGAACCACTGATCTAGAATATCATGATGTGAAGATTCGAGGTCTGAGACTACGCTTAGATGATCAATTTTGTCATTGTTAGTAGTGTCTGTCCATTAGAACTTTCTGCAGTGATAGAAATGTTCTAGTGTGATAGCCACTAGCCACATGTGACTTTCAAGTACTTGAAATGTGGCTAATGCGACTGAAGGCCTAAACTTTTAATTTCACTTTACCTAGTTTAAATTTAAATAACCACCTGTGGCTAGTGGCTGCGGTGTTGGACAGTGCAGGTCTGGAGTGCTGCTGGATTCGTGTTTTTTCATTCTTCTGATTCGCCTCATAATTGTGAAATGTCCTTCCTTGGCAGTTTTCTTCTCTTTGTCATTTTGGGTGGAAAATGAAAAATTTTGAATTCTCAACACTATTCAGTGAAATGCAAAAGAAAGATTACAGAGGTGGTGTTTCCAGATTTCTTTTATACTTTCTTAAAAGGTCATGCTGTACTTTGAGCAATGTAGTAGAAAATACTGAGGATAAGGTAATAGTGTTGATTTATTTTGCTATTGTATCACTTTTCTAGGTGACTTCATTTCTTATTTTTTAATTTTATTATTTTAGTCTTTTCTTAGCATATTGGGGAATAATTGATGAGTTCTGATGAGATACCAAAATGTTTCAAGATACAGAAAAAATATCACTAAGATCTTATTATATATCTTAGACTTATGAAAGAGTCCAGGGGATCCATAAGTGACTTCCAATTAGAATGAGTTTTATTCCATTTTTTAAAAAATAAAATTTTTCTTTATTCTTTGGAAGACCTGTAAGAAAAAAATAAAAATTGTGAAATATCAAGCATTACAAATAGATAGAAGTGCTTAAAAAAATCCCAAAAATTGAGTCCAGTGGACCCTGATAGTGTACTAATAGTTACTGACAGTTTAAGGGAATATGTTTATTGTCTCAACATTAGGTATGATATTTGCTTTAGCTTTTTTGTAAATTCTTTTCGTCAGGTTAAGGGAGTTTCCATCCATTCCTACTTTGCTAAAATGTTAGTCATGAATCTTAATTTATTAAACATTTCTGCATTTTTTTATGATAATCTCTCTCTTTTAATATGTTAATGTGGTGAAAGATATTAGTTGGTTTTCTATTGTTAACCCAGTTCTGCATTCCTGGGATTAACTAACTTGGTCACAGTGTACATTATTATCTTTATTATTTTTAAAAATTCCATTGTTGGATATGGCATACGAATTATCTTAAGATTTGTTTCATCTGTGTTCGTGAATGAGATTGACCTAGAAGTTTCTTACACTATCCTCGCATCTGGGTTTGGTGGTGGCGTATTCATGCTAATCTCCTAAAATGAGTTGAAGAGTGTTCCCTCTTTTGTATCCTCTTGAAATCTGTGTAGGATTGGAATTATTTGTTTCCTGCTGTTTGGTAAAATCGTCCGGGTCAGTGAGTTTAACGTGTAGTTTTTAGAAAATCTACAGTAGTCCACCCTTATCCACAGTTTCACTTTCTGTGTCGTCAGTTACCCTCCATCAGCCTTGGTCCAAAAATATTACATGGAAAGTTACAGAAATAAACAATTCATAAGTTTTAAACTGTGTGCCGTTGTGAGTAGTCTGATGAAATCTTGTGCTGTCCTGCCCCACATGTGGATCATCCCTTTTGTCCAGCGTGTCCACACTATATGAGCCACTCGCCCGTTAGTCACCTAGTAACCGTCTTGGTTATTGGATGGACTGTCACGGTATTGCAGTGCTTTTGTTCAAGTGCCCCTTATTTTACTGAATAATGGCCCCAAAGTGCAAAAGTAGTGATGCTGGCAAGATATGCCAAAGAGAAGATGTAAAGTGCTTCCTTAAAGTGAAAATGTGAAAGTTCTCAACTTAATAAGGAAAGAAAAAGAATTGTATGCTCAGATTGCTAAGATCTATGGTAACTTTTACCAGAGTATCTTGTTCTAGTTGTTCTAGTTTATTATTAGTTTTTGTTGTTAATCTCTCACTGTGCCTAATTTATAAATTAAACTTTACCACAGGTATGTATGTATAGGAAGAAACCGTATCTATAGGGTTCGATACTATCCACAGTTTCAGGCATCCGCTAAGGGTCTTGGAATGTATCCCCCGAAGATAAGGGGGGACTACTATAATTTAAACTGCTTCATTTCATTTAATAGATGCAGGACTCTTTAGCTTAGCTATTTCTT
Source organism: Equus quagga (assembly GCF_021613505.1). Lineage (NCBI taxonomy): Eukaryota > Metazoa > Chordata > Mammalia > Perissodactyla > Equidae > Equus > Equus quagga. The sequence continues at coordinate 80,259,789 of NC_060272.1, forward strand.
CTTAAGTCAGTTTTGAAATATTTTTCTAGGGATTTGTCCATATCACATACATTTTTATATTTGTCACCATAAAGTTGTTATTTTAATATCTGTTATCTGAGCCATCTGTAGTTACAATCTCTTTTAATCTTGCTCATTCATAATTTGTGTTTTTCTTGCCTTTACCTCCCTTCTGTGATTAATCTTGGTACAGTTTTATCAGTTTTATTAGTCATTCCAAAGAAGCAACTTCTGGCTTTTTTGTTTATTATCTCTGTTGTTTATGTATGTAATTTCTGTTTCATCATTTTCTGCTGTTTATTTTTTCCTTCGTTCTATTTTCTTTGGGTGGGTTCTGCTATTTTTCTGAGTTCAATTTTTTTCTAAGTTCTTGGGTTGGATGTTTAGCTCATTTGTTTTAATATTCTTAATTTTTAATGTAAGCATTTAAGACTACCCATTTTCCGCTAGTACTCTATTTGATTACTATAGGTTTTTATGATGTGAAGTATTTCTGGTCAATTCTGAATGTTTTCCATTATGATTTCTCCTTTCATTCTTGAATCTTTCTAGTTTTTATTTTTGTTACATCGGGTTCTACCTTAATTGCTGTGTGGTCAGAGAATGTATTATGTATATACCAGTTATTTAAAGTTTGTTTGGACATGCCCTGTGGATGGCCTAATATGTTGTCAGTTTTTGTTCAGTGTGTGTTTGCGAAGAAGGTGTGATATCCAGTTAAAGGTGCAACCTATATATGTCTATTGAGGTAAACTTGTTAAATCTTTTTGTCTCCAGAAACTAGCAGTTACCTAGAGAGATGTGTTAGTGGATTTGTTAGTAGTCTTGTCATTTTTTTCTCTACATATATTTGAGGCTATGTATTATTTACATCCCATTTTAATTGACCCTTTTATGATTAGTAGATGAACCACTTCTCTTTAGTAGCATTTTGCCTTATTCTCCTTTTTTCTGATGTTGTCATAGCTACATCAGTTTCATTAACTTGCTTTTGATCAAAATTTGCTTAGCATGACTTTTTCCATCCTTTTTCTTTCTCCCTTTCCATGCTCTTGTTTTTGTATGCATGAAGTTGGGTTTTTTTTTTTCATCCAGACTGACAATCTTAGTTTTTTATCTAGAGTGTTTAGTTTATTTGCATTTATTTGTGATTACTGGTAAATCATGATTTATTTATATTATCTTATTTTGTGTATATGTGTATGTGTGCTTCCTTTTGCGTTCTTTTGGGGTTTGATAATCTTTTTGTTATTGTTGTTTTTGTGAGGGAGATTGGCACTAAGCTGACATCTGTTGCCAATTTTCCTCTTTTGCTTGAGGAAGATTGTCACTGAGCTAGCATCTGTGCCAGTCTTCCTCTATTTTTTGTATGTGGGATGCTGCCACAGTGTGACCTGGTGAGTGATGTGTAAGTCTGTGCCCGCGATCCAAACCCACGAACCCCAGGCTGCCTATGTGGAGCATGTGAACTTAACCACTATGCCCCTGGGCCAGCCCAAGGGTTTGATGATGTTTTGTTTTTCATTCCATAGTTTGAATGTCATAATATATGTTCTTTATTTTTTATTTTGATTCTTTTATTGACTGTGGTAGACATTTTAACATGCATACTCAATTTAGTCAAAAGTTAATCTGTATATTCTGTCTCAGCTAGAATAGTAGAAGAATTTAAAAACTCTCTTGATTTATGTGCTATCATCATCCAAAATTTTAATCGTCTTTTTTAAATTTCACAAATTATTTTTTAAATACAATCAGTATTTGTTTAGGCGTATTCACGTAGTTAATTTCTTTACTCATAGTCCTTTGCATTCAAGACTTTCCATCTGGGATCACTAACTGTCTTGAAGTATGTATATCCTTTAGAATTTCCTTAAAGAAAGAGTGTTTTGGTAATAAACTCTCCTGGTTTTTATCTGCATGAACATGTCTTCAATTACATTTTAATCCCTGGAAGATTGTTTCCCTGGATATACATTTCTAAGTTAGAACTTGTTTCCTTGGAGCCTACCTGGTGGTGCAGCGGTTAAAGTCGCGTGCCTGTCTTCTGGGGGGGTCTGGAGTTCACTGGTTCAGATCGGTGGCGTGGACTGTGGCAGCATCCCACATATAAAAAATAGAGGAAGATGGGCACGGATGTTAACTCAGGGCCAGTCTTCCTCAGCAAAAAGAGGAGAATTGGTAGCGGATGTTAGCTTAGGGCTAATCTTCCTTGGTCGGGTCGGGGTGGGGTGGGGAGTTAAAAGTTGTTTCCTCTCAGGAGTCTGAAAATGTTGCTCTGTTTTCTCTCGTTTGACTTCTCATTGCTCTAGGAAGTCATTGTCAGTCTGTTAGTTCTTTGAAGGTAATCTGTATCTTTTTTCTTTGGCTGCTTTTAAGATCTTCTCTGGTTTTTGGATTCTTTGGTTTCAGTGTGACATCAGTAATACGATTTTTTTCCGTTTTTGTTCTGTTTGGGGTTAATTGGGCTTTCAGATTTGGAGCTTAGTGTTTCTCATCGATTTTGGAATACTTTCTGCCATTATTGTTTTGAATCTTTATCTTTCCCATCCTCATTCCATGCTGTGTCAGTCAGGATCCTGGCAGAGGGCTCAAAGGGGTAATTGAAGAGAGTTAAAGAGGGGACTCTTGACAGAGGGTTGGGGAGGGGTTGGGTGTAATGGAACCACAAGGCACAGTGAAGCCATTCCCGGGCCTGCAAGAGCAGGGAGGGTGAGGGGAGAATTTGAGACCCTTCACGGCAGAGGAGAGAAGCCTCATAGGAGCTGTAGCTTTTGGTGGAGAAAAGGAGCCCCTGGGGCTGAGGGAAGAGAGTGAGGAAGCCAGCGTGATATGGTCTCTGCCAGTTAGCCTCCTGGGGCTCTGAGTAGGACAGAGAATTGACCATTACTTTGTCCTCCAAGGCTCTTTAACTTCTGTGCCTTTCTGCATTTTCAATACTTTTTTGCATCTATCTTCAATTTTCTTCTCACTGTGTCTAATCTACCTTTTAATCTGTCCATTGAGTTTTTAACATTTTTATTGAGGCATGTTAACATACAATAAAATGTACAATCTTGGGTGTCCAGTTTATGAGTTCGGACAGTTATATGTAACCATGTAACTACCATCCAAACAACATATATGTCTATTGATATTTAAATTTCTCCTATTATATTGCCCCTAAAAGTTCTGTTGTGTTATCTTGCTCCTTATATATATATATATATATGTATATATATATATATATATTTTAAATTGTGGTAAAATACAACATAAATTTCACTGTTTTCAGTAGTTTCACATTGTTGTGCAACCATCACCACTATCTCCAGAATTTTTCCATTATCCCAAACTGAAACTCGTTACTCACTAAACAATAACTTCCCATTCTGCCGTCCCCTAGCCCCTGGTAACCACTCTTCTACTTTGTTTGTCTGTGAATTTAACTCTTTTAGGTACCCTGTAAGCGGAATCATGCAGTATTTGGCTTTTCACGTCTGGCTTATTTCACTTAGTGTGATGTTTTCAACATTCATCCATGTTGTAGCATGTATCAAAATTTCATTCCTTTTTAAGGCTAAATATGTTATATTGTATTTATATATTACATTTTGTTTATCCATTCATCCATCAATGGACACTTGGTTGTTTCCACCTTCTGGCTATTGTAAATAGTATGGTTATGAACATTGGTGTATAAGCTATTTGAGTACTGCCTTTAATTCTTTTTAGTATATACCTAGAGGTGAAATTCTGTCTTGTATGGTAATTCTGTGTTTAATTTTTTGAAGAACTACCATACCGTTTTCCAAGTGGCTGCAGTTTTTTACACTGTTTTACATTCCCACCAGCAGTGGACAGGGGTTCCAGTTTCTCCACATCCTTCCCAACACTTGTTACCTGTTTTATTGATGTTAGCCATTCTTATGTAACATTGTAGTTTGTTTTTGTTTTTGTTTTTGCTGAGGAAGATTGGCCCTGAGCTCATAATCTTCCTCTTTTTGCTTGAGGAAGATTCGCCCTGAACTAACATCTGTGCCAATCTTCCTCTATTTTGTATATGGGATGCCACCACAGCATGGCCACGGACAAGTGGTGTAGGTCTGTGCCCACGATCCAAACCTGTGAACCTGGGCCCCTGAAATGCAGCACGCCCAAATTTAACCACTAGGCCCCGAGGCTGGTCCCCACCTCATTGTGGTTTTGATTTGCATTTCCCTAATGATTAGTGATGTTGAGCATCTTTTCATGTGCCTCATTGGCTACTTGTATATCTTCTTTGAAAAAAATGTGTGTTCAAGTCCTTTGCCTATTTTTTAATTGAGTTCTCTTTGTTTTTTTATTGTTGAGTTGTGCGAATCTTTTTAAAACAGATGTTTCTGACATTTCCACTATCATTGAGTTTTGTTGTTCTGATTCTTTGATTTATTGTTCTGAAACTTATGGTGGCTTGTTTCCTCATGTCTTTAGAAAGTTTTGAATATTAGCTCTTGGGAATGTTTCTGGAAAACTCTGAAGCCTAGATTAGGGTGTATTACTCCAAATGCCTAGGTGCACGACTAACATAGGACTATTTTGAGTTTATTGGCTGAAAGTCTTCTGGACCACATGGGTCCTGTTGAAATGGTGTGAGAACCCTATTTAAAGGCCTACTCATGGTTATCAGTTGTCTGAAGTAATTTTTCCCTCTTTCATCTGTTGTTAACATCCAAACTGGAAAGTTTCTCCCTCCTTCTTCCTTTTTCTTTCTTTCTTTCTTTTTTTTTTTTTTTTTTTACAGTGGTTTACCGTTATACTGAGGATCCCAGCTTTATGTGGGGAATGTCCTGTGAGATCCCTACCTTAGGTGGGCCCCGGCTGTATCTGTTGTCTGTTATACCTTGGGTAGCTGTCAGAATGGAGACTCGAGGTCCCTCGGGGTTGCGTGTGTCTCTAGGGTAAATACGTGAGTGCTTGCTTTCATCTTTGCATCGCTGCTTTTGCTTCCTTTTTAGCTTCTGAGGATGCCTTTAATTTCTTGTAAGCTTAACAATACATTTTAGAAAATTTAAAATATTTTATCTGTTTTTATTTGGTTTTAGCAGAAGAGTTTTTCAAAGTATCTAGTCAGCAGTACCATCAGGAATGGAAGGCTTACTCATTTGAAAAAATGCAGTGTTTCAAATAAATGGAAAAGTACCTAGAACCATATAATCATACCCATGTGTCCACCTCCTAGGTTAGCAAATGTTAATATGGCCAGTTTACTTATCTTTAAAAAAAATTATACATGGCAGATATAATTGAAGCCGCTTTGGGTCTCTTTGAGATCCCATTCTCCAGCCTCTGCTTCTTCCTCCACAGAGATCACCACAATTTTAAAGTTGTTTATCCTTCCTTTCCATGGTTTTACACTATGCCCACAGAGGTAACTAATACACTATATATACTTACTGAGTTTTAAAACTTTCACATAAATAACGTATTGTGCCTGTCCTGCCATTTACTTCTTTCATTCATGTTTGTTAGCCATTTTTTGCTTTCTACTCTGAATTATCTGGCCTGCTGTTCATTGGCCATTTTTCTGTTGCATTGTGTATTCTTTTGGATTGGATTTGGCAGCATATAACAGAAAACTCTAAAACAGTGTCTTTAAAAAGAGAAAGGTTTATTTTCTCTCACATAAAGTATGGAGTTATGCAATCTAAAGGTGGCCTAGTGGCTCCAGAGTATCGTTCAGGGACTCGTGCTGCTGGTGCTGCTGCTTTGTTTGCTCTTCTTAGCTGGTGTCTTCCGTTTTCTAAGTCTTCTTATGGTCCAAGAGGATCAGTAGAACTATTGCCATCATATCCTTTTCCAGGGAGCAGGAGAGAAGATCCAAGGACATAAGAAAAATGGGTTTCCAGCGGAATCGGCTCCCTTCAGGAAACCCCACCCCAAACTTTGTTTCTTATTGGCCAGAACTGAATCCCTTGGCTGCTTTTGGCTAGAAGGGGGGCTGGGAGATGCCATTTGGCTGGGTACATCGCGTTTGTGTTCTATTACTAAGGAAGGAGTGGAAGGTGAAGATTGAGGAGGTAGCTGTCAGTTTCTGCTATAAGTTGTCTTTTTCTTACTCTTTTGTGGGAGTTTTTATGTTCTGAATATTAATCCTTTGTTAATTATATGCAATGCAGTTTTTCGCTTCTAATCTGTAACTAGTCTATCATTTATGGCTAAGTTTAGAAGGTTATAATTTTAATATACTTGAATTTATTAATTTTAAAAAAGGATTTGTGCCTTTATTGTTTAAAAAATGCTACTCTGACATATTCTGCTATATTTTCTTCTTAATGTTTTGTTAATAGTTTTTTAAAGTTTTGCTTTTCACTTTTAAATCTTTTTGTGTGTGTGTGTGTCGCCCTGAGCTAACATCTGTTGCCACTCTTCCTCTTTTGTTGCTTGAGAAAGGTTAGCCCTGAGGTAAGATCTGTGCCAGTCTCCCTCTATTTTATATGTGGGATGCTGCCATACCATGGCTTGATGAGCGGTGTGTAGGTCCGCACCCAGGATCCAAACCTGTGAACCCCAGGCTGCTGAAGCGGAGTGTGCCAACTTAACTACTATGTGACTGGGCCTGCCCTTGTTTTTTTTTAACCTTAAAGTGTAATTTACTTATTTATTAAGATATAATTGACATATAACATTATATTAGTTTCAGATTTACAACATCATGATTCTGTATTTGTATATATTGTGAAATAATCACAAGTCTAGTTATCTGTCACCATATATAGTTAAAATTTTTCTTGTGATGAGAACTTTTCAAGATTTACTCTCTCAGCAATTTTCAAATATGCAATACAGCATTTTAACCATAGTTACCATGCTGTACATTACATCCCATGACTTATTTATTTTATAACTGGACCTTTGTACCTTTGCTTGTCACCACCTCCCCCCCCCAATCTGTTCTTTGTATCTGAGGAACTCGTTTTTGTTTTTAGCTTCCACATATAAGAGAGATCACATAGTATTTGTTTTTCACTGTCTGACTCATTTCACTTAGTATAATGCCCTCAAAGTCCCTTTTTCCAAATTAATTTGACTCTTTTTGGCCTTTCTCTTACATATGTTAGGATCACCTTGTCTTCTTCTGAGATGAACCTTATTGAGATTAAAATTGGAATTGTATTAATTATTGTAGGTTAATTTTGGGAGACCTATGTATATACATTTTTAACTGCAGTTCTCTTATGAATTATGACATGCTTTCATTAGCATCATTAGATGGGGACCCTGAGGTGCAGAGATGTATCCTTGCCCAAGGTTTCCCAACTATACTGCAGAGATGGGATTAGAAACGAAGTCTTTCTGATTTGAACTCCTGTTCTTTTAATTAAAGCAACTGAAAGAATGTTTAAAGGGATTTTTAAGATAGGATAGACCTGTTTGTAAGCAGAAAGAAGGGAGCCACTGCTAAGGGTAACTTTAAGATAAGATAGAGAGTGAGAAGAGATGAGGAAGGAAATGAGGTATGTGTAGGAGAGGGAGGGGTGCTCAGTTGAGGGCAAGGGAAGTGGGGGGGGAAGGGGAGGGGAGGAGGACTCAGATCGAAGAGAAAGTTATAGGGAGGGAATATTTTGTGAGAAATTGGGGAAGGTGATAGGAAGAGAACACTGGGATGAAGAGAGATTTTGAAAAGGAAGACACATAAAGGAGCTCATCATACAGGAAGGCTTTTACTTTTAGAAAGTAAAAATAAGGTCATTTCCTGAGAGAAAGGAGTGATGGATGTCAAAATGAGGTAAGAGGTTTCGGAGGAAAACAAACTTGAAAGGACAGCTTTGGGATATATGCTAGGGAATCACGAGATAAATTACAAGGGCAATATCTCTCAAATTTGTTAAGCTGGAAAGATCCAGGGTCTGGAATTTACTCTTCATGGAATATTATGAAATATTAGTATGATAAATTTAAAGTAACAAAGTATCATTTTGTGTTATGGATTTAAATTTAGATAGGAGCAGTGGTAAGTTCCAAAGGTCTAAGGAATGATTAAAGAGGGAAAACTGAAACTTGAGCAAAATCTTATCTAAACTCTTCAGTGAATGAATCAAAGACTACTGTATACATGGTTTTTGGGTGCTACATCTCTGATTTTTTAAGTTGAACACTAAACCATGCTCTAAAAGATGAGTGAGGAATTAGAGCGAAGAAAATCCTTAATATGAGCTCTATGGCATGACTTCAAAACAAGTTTTCTTTTCTATTTTTGTAGCTTATTTCCTGTCTACAAGTCGTGCGTGATTTTTCAATCTGACTCTGATATCCTTACTTTTGTTTTTTCATGGTCTTATAAATAATGATATTTATAGTAAGCCAAAAATATTAGTATTCAGATTTCTCTAGTAACTATCTGAGAGAGAGTAGTTTACCCAACTATGTATCCTCAACAATAATACTTAAAAGAATTTCAAATCATGGGCTTTGATGTCTCACAGACTTAAGGCCAAATTCTGGTTGTGATACTTGTTAACTTTGTGATCTTGGGCATGTGACAATCTCTGAATCTCGGTTTCTCTGTATGTAAAAGAGAGGAAATAATTCCTACTGCAGGGATTTTGCTAGGATTAAATGAGAGAATGTAATGTAAAGTATTTAGCACTCTGCATGGCAAATAAATGGTGCTATTGTTGTTGTTAACAACAGCAATAAAAGTTATCATTATAGCTGCCTAGGGAGAGAAGGAATCTAAAGGTTCCATAAGATTTGACAATTGAGATTCCTGACTTTTTTTTTAAGTCCTGAGCTAACACCTATACCAGTCTTCCTCTACTTTGTATGTGGGATGCCTCCACAGCATGGCTGATGAGTGGAGCAGGTCTGCACCTGGGATCCGGACCTGTGAACCTGGGCCACCAGAGTGGAGCATGCAGAACTTTAACCACTCAGCCATGGGGCTGGCCCCAGGTTCCTGACTTTTTGAGGACAAGTTTAGTAGCATGAAGGGGGAAGAAGCCAGAATGCAGTTAATAGAGGCAGAAATTATAGACTGTTAAAATTATTTGTGTGACTATTTGATTACTGTTTTTTCTAATATATTCAGAACTCTGTAAGGGCAGGGACTGTTTTCCTCACTTTTGTATCCCTTGCTTCTGGCATGGTGCTTGGCATATAGTCAGCCCTCAGTAAGTACTTTTGAATAGAAATTATTTAGGAACTTTGGTTCTCTTGATCTCTCTCTCTCTCTCACACACACACACACACACTCATACTCACACACACACTCTCTCTCTCTCTCTACTAAAAACTCATTAAATATGTCATTTAATCCATTCATCAGTAAATAATCTCCAGAGTTCCCACTTTAGATTCTCTGGGCTCTGAGCCACTAATGCTGTTTCTTGGAGAATGTTTGTAAATTGAAGGTGGCTGGGTTAGGCCAGTGGCGTGGTGAATGGTGGGGCCAGAAACACCACTATACTGAGTTAGGAATTTGTGAGCCTCATGTCTTCTGCTTGTATGACTGCTTAAAACATCTTTCAAGCTTGCCCTATCCTTGCCTTTATTTTCCTGAAGTACCTGGAATTGGTCTCCTGCTCGTTCCTTTCTCACCGTCACTGTTCTCTCCTACCACCTCCTGTTGCTTCTGGCTCCTCTGATTCATTTGATTCTTCTATGCAGTGTGAGCTCTTTTAAAGCTTTCATTATTAGTGACAATGAGAGAATATAAACAGGCAATACAAAAAGACTTCTTTATTATTTCTTTACTGAAACTTCACAGGTTATATAAAACACTAATGTCTATACTGGGTCTAGAGGAAGTGCTTTTTTTTTGAGGAAAATTGGCCCTGAGCTAACATCCGTGCCCATCTTCCTCTACTTTTTATGTGGGATGCCCACCACAGCATGGCTTGACAAGCGATGTGTAGGTTCGCACCCAGGATCTCAACTGGCAAACCCCGGGTCACCGAAGTGCAATGTGTGAACCCAACCACTGTGCCACTGGCCTGGCCCCTAGGGGAAGACTTTTAAGGGGAGATTTGCTTCCTTTCTACCCCCCTGAGCGTTAAGCATGATGAGTTTTACATAATGTGGAGCCACCTAAGGGTAGTTTCTGTTAAAGAGTTAGGGCCCCAGGGTCAGTTTCCACCTCTGCTTCCTACTTGACCTTGATCATAACTCCATTCCTCAGTTTCCTCATCTGTAAAATGGGGATAATAAGACCTACCTCGTAGGGTGGTTGTTAGAATTAATGAGATTGTATCTGTCTATCTATCTATGGAAAATAATGTCTTGCAATGCTGAGTTACTCAGTAACTGTTAGTTGTTGATATTATTATTATTGCTTCTCTCTTTTATATGTGCTAAGCCCTAGGAATTTAGAGATGAGTAAAATAAAGCCCCTGGTGTCAAAAACTAATAGAGAGGGGCAAGCCCAGTGGTGCAGCAGTTAAGATTGCATGTTCCGCTTCGGCGGCCAGGGGTTTGCCGGTTTGGATCCCGGGTGTGGACATGGCACTGCTTGGCACACCATGCTGTGGTAGGTGTCCCACATATAAAGTAGAGGAAGATGGGCACGCATGTTAGCTCAGGGCCAGTCTTCCTCAGCAAAAAGAAGAGGATTGGCGGCAGATGTTATTAGCTCACGGCTAATCTTCCTCAAACAACAACAACAACAACAACAAACTAATAGAGAAAAGGAAAGAGGGGCAAATAAATCCTTACACTACATTGTGATAAGCTGGGTAAGTGGTGCGTCGTGTGAGGTGGGATAGAGACCCCATTTGTGCTCAGGCCCACAGGAGGAGGGTCAGGAAAGGCTGATGAAGGGGGCGCTAAAGCAGGGTTTTGAAAGCTGAGTTCTGATTTCTGAAGAGGAAGGAGTTTGACACGTAAAGGTTTTATAGGTCATTGCTACTTGGAGAACTTTAAGGGAAAAATACGTATTTTTGGTTTTTGACTCCCAGCTTGTTGAATCTTTCAGCGCGGGAAGTCTGTTTTTTTACAAAAAAGTTCCTGAGGTCTTTCTGATGCAGATAATTTGCTATTGGGAAACCATTGCCCAGTCATTTTCAAGAAGAAAGAATTTAAAGTTTTGGTTTTGGGAAACTAAAGTGAATACCATATTGCTATTTAATGTATTGACTTAATGATTTTATTGTTTGTATGATAATGTTCAACCAGGTGATTAATATAAACTAATTTTTAGATTATAATTTATTATTTATGAAATCTGATATTTTAAATGGAATATCGTTTTTTGTTATATTAAAATTATATTTTGATCTAGATTTTATTAAGTGTGCGAGTATCAGGGTATCCAAAGATCATCAGCTTTAGGAACTGTTTTGGTTTGTAGAATAACTAGCTTGTTAATTTGCAAAATTATGCATGTGTAGTGCTTTTCAAGAATGTGTGATTCCTGGAGAAAGAGTGTATGATTCAGAAATTCTCTGGGTAATCCATAGTCGATTTGTCTTCATCGCAGTATAGGATGTGGTAGTGGTGTTTACTAATATGCTGTGTACTCAGGTTGTAGTCAGCAGGTATTAGTGGTGAAGTATCTTGTAAAAACACAAACTCAACTTGTTGAATTAGGGCATGAAGTGGTGGGATTGAAGAATTTGCAAATGAAAGGACAAAAATATTTATATTTAGCATAGTTAGCTGTTCACAGTATTTTATTAATAAATCCATTTTTAAAAATGTGTTAAAGAATTTAACACAATTCTTTAATGGAAGTGTTTTCCTTTTTATCTAGAGAGCTGTAGAGGGTGCTATATCATTAGGAATAGTAGTCTGAGCTGGCTTCAGTGCTCATTGTAAGAATTTCTTTAGGCCGGAGTGTCAAAGTTAGTTCATTTCTCTTGGATGTTCATATTTTTTAACTGTTTTAACTGAAATTAGAGTTAGTAATGTTGTATAATTGATGTAGTTTGTAAAGAATATTGATCTAATATACTTGGTTGCAAAATCTTTCATCTTCCAGATTCTTTGAATATAGTTGAATTTATGATTTCTCTACTTTATATTGATTACAGTAACAAAGGCTTATTGTTCTGTTATCTACCCTTACTCTCTCCTCCCAAATTGAGAATTCTGTATTTTGATTGCTTGGCTACATAAGCAGTCTCTTTCCCTTCTCTTAAGATAGGTCTCAGTAGGTCACATGTAACCAAACCATATGTTGGGAATGTATGTTTTAGGTGGGTCTGGTTCAGAAGAGTATTATCTTTAGATGAAAGATTGTTAGAACAAAATGGAATTTAAAAACATGGATAGACTTTAGAAGCTGTTTTTGTTAAGATAAAAGTCTGGCTTTTCTGGCTGATTAGTTTATTATTCAGATAGGAGTTCCATAAATTTCAAACTTTACTGTTCTCTAATTTTTCTGGTTTAATGATGATTTTAGAAAACTTGAGGTAGAATTATCTGACTACTTCTTTAGAAACCAGTTTTTAGTAACTTTAGACTGTTTGACCAGTGCTGAAGAATTTAGAAATTATGTGAATTTGGTCAAGTTAGTAGAGTGGTATATGTTGGAATAAAAGGCAATAAGTTAGCTATGTTAAAAAAAATACAGGGGCTGGCCCCATGGCTGAGTGATTAAGTTTGCACACTCTGCTTCCATGGTCCAGAGTTGCGCCAGTTCAGATCCTGGGGCGCGGACCTAGCACCGCTCATCAAGCCATGTTGAGATGTCGTCCCACATAGCAGAACCAGAAGGACCTACAACTAAAATATACAACTATGTACTGGGGGGGGGCTTTGGGGAGAAGAAGGGGAAAAAAAAGAAGATTAGCAACAGATGTGAGCTCAGGTGCCAATCTTTAAAAAAAACCCAAAAAACAAAAAATATTAGATAAGTATCAATCTTTCTAAAATGTAGACAACTTTAAAGTATTCTGACCCAAACCTTGCCAGAATTTCTTCTTTTTTCTTGAAACTATATTATAAATATTTATTATAAAGTTTTATGCTATAGTTCCTAAAAAAATTTACGCAAAAATTTGTCTTCCCATTGCCTATGCCCTACCCCCAGAAGTGAAAGTATTTTCTCTTGTTGTGGGTAAAAGATTGCTATTGTTCAAGCTTTCTTATTAAACCAGTGTACTCTGTTTTTGTTTTTTAACTCTCAAGGCACCACCTTCCATGGTCAATAATGAACAACGCCAGCATGCAGAGCACATATTCTTATCATTTAGGAAATCAAAATCACCATTTGCAGTTTGCAAGCATATTTTGGGTAAGTAGTCACTTTAAAAGTATTTTTGCATAGTCAAATCTACTTTTTCTAATATTTTAAATTGATTTTAAAATAAGCAGGTTCGTACAGTTATAATTTTCCATTAATAATCATTCTGCTGAAGTGTCTTTAAAGATATTCCGTAAAGCTGGACAAAAAACTTTGTTTTCACTTTGGATGTTTTCCCCCTAAATAGAGTGTTCAATAATTTATTCTATTATTGACCATAATATGAAAGCTGGTAATGGTGAGGGAAAAAAAATCTAATATTTTTCAGTTGTTTTCAAGTGTGATTTAATTTATTATAGGAAATGTACAATATGTCTTATCTCAGTGTTTTAAAATTAAGAATATTTTTGGAGATTTCCACAATTTCTTTCTTTTAGGTTTTTTTGCCATATAGTTTGTACTCAGCTTACTTAGCAAATATTATCAGTTCTGTGTAGGTTATCACTGTATATCTTGATGTTTACTCTTATAAAAAATGTGTAATGAGTACCTTATATCTGACACATGGACAGAAATGATCTCTTTGCTTTAAAAATAATCACAGAAGTTGTAACTCTTGTCCAAAGATGACATTTTCTGAGACATATATATGCATAGAGAGAGAGTCTTCTGTTTCTTCGATATTTTTCAATAATAGAAAATTTTCATTGGTCATTGTTGTTTTATAATCTGATTATTGTTGGCTGTTTCTCTTAATTGGAGCCATTTTTTGTAATCCATATTTAAGACTCTGAAAGCCTGAGTTATCCATGACCACAGAATTGGTTAGTTGAGTATAAGGAATTAAAATACCTGACCTTTTATTCTTGTGCTTTTAGTAAGACTTATGTTAGCCACTGGTACTCTGGTTTCTAGATCAAAACCACCTGCAAATTAAAGTTACATGTTAAAAATGCTTTATATGTAAGGACTTAGAGATGAGAGTTGTCAGACTGGAGTAGAAAGAGCACTGATGTAGGAACTAGGAGATCCGGTCGCCAGTGGTGCCTGATGCATGATGCCCCTTGAGGAAGTCACTTAACCTCTCTGAGCCTTTTGTCATCTGTGAAATGGAAATAATGATGCCATTTTCCTTAATGGACTTGGCTATCTTAAGTTGTGAGATGCAAGTGTAGTAACATATAGAAGCACTTTGTGAACACTAAGGTAAATGTCATGACCCCCATTGCCTGATTCCAAATAGCTTTTTAAAAATTTTACTTGAGGAAGATTAGCCCTGAGCTAACATCTGTGCCATCTTCCTCTACTTTATATGTGGGTCACTGCCACAGTGTGGCTGATGAGCAGTGTAGGTCCACACCTGGGATCCCAACCTGCCAACCCAGGCTGCCAAATTGGAACATGCTGAACTTAACCACTATGCCATGGGGCTGGCCCTATCAAATAGCTTTTTAAAAGTATGATAAGCTTAAAAAATGGTCTATTCTGTTTGCAGGGAGCTAGCAGTGGTCGTGAAGGTGACTGTCTCATTCAGGAACAGGTTTTTTTTTTTTTGAGGATGATTAGCCCTGAGCTAACATCTGCTGCCAATCCTCCTCTTTTTGCTGAGGAAGACTGGCCCTGAGCTAACATCCCTGCCCATCTTCCTCTACTTTATACGTGGTATACGTGGTAACAGCATGGCTTGCTAAGAGGTGCCATGTCCACACTGGGGATCCGAACTGGCAAACCCCAGGTTGCTGAAGTGGAACGTGCAAATTTAACCACTGCACCACCGGGCCAGCCCCCAGGAACAGTTTTAATAACCACCTTTTAAATTCTAAATGAGGCAGTTTTGAATTTTTTTTTTTTTTGAATGGTCAGATTTTATACTTGGGTGAATTGGTTTCTGGCACTAAGAAAATTTATGCCTGTAGAGAATATTTAATTCAATGTTAAAAGAAGCAAAACTAAACATTAGTATTAAGAATTTAAGGGACGCTTGCTTCACCCTTACTGCTTTGAAATTGCTCAGTGTTAATAGATTTAGAAAACCGTTGTGTTAAACTAGTAACCTGAAATAATTTGAGTCTGATTTTTGTGGCGTATGCCTTACCTACATGAATTAGGGTTCCGTCTTTGTTTCATCTAACTTTCTACTGTAATTCAGTTGTCATTCTGTACTAGTGGGGAACAGTTGATCTAAGTTCTAAGTATTTTATTAGAGTGTATTTGTTTATACCACTCTTCCTTTTTAGAGTTTGTATATTTTATGAAGTGCTATTGCTTTGTTATGATTTGAGCTTGTTTTGGGATACTTTTGTTTTCCTGATAAAAATTTCTAAAGGATAGTATTGGTAGTTCCAGCTGTGCTTCTAAAATCACTTTGGGTTTTGAGACATTAATTATTTAAAAGGTCGAGTGCGTGTATTACAAGCATAATCATTAATGTACTGCAAAGTCCTGTGTTACATTAATGTTTACACCTGAACTTCACAGAAAATCTTTTAACTCCTTATTCGGTTGCCACCGGCACAGAAGGGTTAATTCCTCTAAGAAGACTTCTCATACAAGTGGCAGTCAATCGCAATTCAGAATTTTCACGTTCTTATTCAGGGATTACATATCATTTTTATAGAACGTCTGGGTAATATATTCTAATAAGGGGGAGACTTTCTCTTTGATGCTTCCCTTTTCTGGTCTCATAAATTCTTCCTTCCCACTTCTAACTTAAGTTTTATTATGTTTCTTATTTTTCCTCATTTCTTTCTCTTCTTATCCTTCTGTTTTCATTCTAGTTTTAATTTTTTTGCACTTTTCTGTGTGTGCACATGTGCGCGTGTGCATGTTGCATGCTTGTGCGTTTTGTCAGAAGAGCACTTGTAGACTTCTTCACCTCAGAAGTCTTTGGCACTTAGGATTTTACTAGTTTTGTAGGGTCAGATGTTCCTTTAAAAAACCTGAGTTCTGTTCTTATGAAGAAATATCCCCAAACAGGGATTCGTTCAACATTTCTGGAGCTAACTTTAGCATTCTTTTGTCCTTCTCTCAGGGAGAAATGGATTTCTTTAATTTCTTATCTCAGTAGTAGCTGGAACAAAACAAAATGAGACCTGAGACTTATTGGTGTACCTAGGCATCATTAGTCAGCCTTTGGAACTCAGATTGCCTGCTTTGGACAGAAATCTTTAAGGCCAAGGAGGTGATTGTAGTAGCTGAACTTTTGGGGCTTGACTACTACTAGGGTTTTATTTTTCTTTAAAAAATATTTTTTGATCAGAATGTAGTGCTTCTCTTTTATTATTTACTTCACTTTAATTTTGTCTTCAGGGCTCTGTGTCTGGTTTCATTCAGATGGCTAAGATACAAATGAATTTTATTTAAGTAATTCTTATAAAAGAAAGTTTCCTTGGTAGGAAGTGAAAGCTTCCTGCTAAAGTAGCCTAAAATAATTTATCATGTAGACAGTGTCCCAGTCAGTGGAAGATCATCCTAAAAGTATTAGAAATTCTAGATGAATTGTAAGTTTTTCGTGAAGACCTTGCAATTTCAAGTATCTTTACAGCACAGGGCAAGAGTAAGGCTCCTGTGTCCATGTGAAGTCATAACTCATCTTCTGCTGGTAGGCGTCTACAGTTCCTCCTAGCATTTTTTGCACATTTATATATAAGTGCAGTGTATGAAGGCTAATAACAGTTTTTATGAGAAAGTGTAGTTTATTAGGTTAGGAAAATTCCATCTTTCAAATTTGGAATTTGGGTTTCTTTTTTTTCAGATTCCTCCGTTCTTATGGGAGTAGTAATTTAGAGGTTTTCATTTAATACCGTACAGCAGAGGTATCTACGAAAAAGAGTTACCTGGAAATCTTTTTTTTTTTTTTAAAGATTGGTACCTGGGCTAACAACTGTTGCCAATCTTCCCTTTTTTTTTTTTTTTTTAAGGATTGGCACCTGGGCTAACAACTGTTGCCAATCTTTCTTTTCTTTTTTTTTTTTCCTGCTTTATCTCCCCAAAGCGCCCCTGTACACAGTTGTATATCTTAGTTGCAGGTCCTTCCAGTTGTGAGATGTGGGATGCCGCCTCAACGTGGCCTGACGAGGGGTGCCATGTCCGCGCCCAGGATCCGAACCCTGGGCCGCCGCAGCAGAACGCGCGAACTTAACCACTCGGCCGTGGAGCCGGCCCCTGGAAATCTTTTGAATGTCACTCACCTTCTGTAATTACGGCGCTTCCCCCCACCCTGAAAAAAAGCCTAGGATGTAAGCACAAATAATTAGAAAAACGCATGTTTCACTGCTCATGAAAAGCAGAAGGGGCTTGTTTGGTCTTATCTTCATTGGCATATGCATTTAGGGGTGGATTAGTATTGCTCAAGGAACATTTGCCAGCCATGTGATCTTGAATTTCCTCTCTTAATCTCTTGGTGCATCAGTTTCTTCGACTGTAAAATGCAGGAATTGAACTAGATGATCTTTGGAGTTCTGTTTCTAAAATTCTGTTGAGTCCTTAAGATTTTGCTTCCTTGTTAAAATCCATGGTTAAGGATTTCAGGTTTCTTGTCCTTAAAATTTTTACCATTGCAATAGAAAATGAAGATAGGCACACAACCATCATTTTCTTTCAAGATGAGGTTTATAATCAGAGATTATTTGAATTACCTTTATGGAGCGTATCATGTTTCTCATCAAGTGATCTGAGTAGATATAGCTGGTTTCTGTTTCAAATCCTCTTTGAATAAATTCACTTATTTTTTTTCTTCTAGAACTTTGAGCACATCTTTTTATAATAGGTTTACATTTTTGGAAGCTGTCGCTTCAATTATTGATTATATTTTAAGATTTCTAAATTTTTGTGAGTTCTGCTTATCATCTTAATTAGAATTCATGTTAAGATAGCATGGAATAATGAGACTTTAAAAAAATAAAGGTCCAAATTGGTTCCTCTTACTAGCTTTGGTATGTTCAAAATTCCTATGTAGTAATCTAGTGTGAAAGAAATTTATGTAGGGTATGCCTTTTTCTCACACAATTTTATAGTTAATTGTGTGAAGATCACTTGTAAGATTTTTAAATGACCTGAGCTTGAATAGGAAAGAAAATGATGTGCTTGACAATATCTTCATGCTCTTCTGATAAATTCTTGAAGGTGCCATTCTATGCCTAGAGCTGATTTCTCACAACTTTCAGATACTCATGTCTAGTGATCTTGGCAAATAATCTGGAGTCTAACCACAGACTTTTCATGGATTCGCATGATGGTTATTTTTAGAGCTTTGGAAAACTTCTGCTTTTTCTTGACTTTGTTTTGACTGTTTCTCCCTTTTGGTAATGCTGTTTGGAAACTGATTGTAGTGGTATTGGTGAATAAAAGAAAAAATAGAAAATTAATATAAAGTATTTCTTAGATATGTTAATTTTCTATTCTTTCCCCCTCCTGATTCAGTTTTTAGTTCAGATACTATAACTTGCCAGTTAAGGCTGGATCTTTCTAAGTGTAGCTTTGGGATTTTACTCAGTTTGATCAGTATTGCAATCAGAAAATTTACAAGAACTTCTCACCTTGTGTAAATGTGACTCTTTTTTATTTTTTTAACATTTTGAGAAAAATAACCTGGATGTGATTGTGTTTATTTCTGAACTTGCTATTGGAGATGAGTCATACTGCTGAAAGCTTAATTACTTAACAAACTGAAATATTTTAACAGCATGGCTCATCACAAATAGTAATGTTCAAAGACTAGTTTATGAAGATATTTTGCAGATACAAAGTTCTATTTTGCACAGGGTGAGAATCTCTTAGGAAATTTTCTGATAGCTTTATATTTTTATTTTTATTTTTTTAAAGCTGTGTTATTTTTTAGTTCTTCATGCTTTGGAAGTAACAGTTGAAGAGAGGTGAGGAAAGTTTGTGAAAATTGTGATCGGTGATTAGCTGCCACCTGCCTGAGGTGTCTTCTGAGAGGAACTAACCTCTTTGTGGTGCTAGAGCAAGGTCACTGGATAAAAAAAAGAACAGGTAACCATCTTATTCCTTGTCTGAAAAGTTCCGTTTTAAAATTAATAAATGCAAAATGTTCAAGGGAAGATGAGCTACTGTTTAAAAAAGTTTCTAATTTTCTCCTCAGAAACAAGTAAAGTGGACTATGTCCTCTTTCAAGCTGCCACAGCCATAATGGAAGCAGTTGTCCGAGAGTGGATTCTCTTGGAGAAAGGTAGCATCGAGTCCCTGAGAACATTCCTTTTAACCTATGTCTTACAGAGGCCTAAGTAAGTACCTGGAGGAGTGGCTGCTGAAATACTTCTGCTGAGCTGCTCCTTTTTGAGCGTTTTTTGTTTGCGTTTTTTCTTCATTTTTTAATGATAGATGTTTATGGTTAAGGTCTGTGGGGTCATATTTTCAAGATTCATACACACGATTGTAGGTTGTTTTGGTACTTAAATAATACTTTTTATTTAAGCTTATAATACTAGGTTTTGTTTCTTTGAAAAGATCGTGCTGGATGTTAAGTTTTGTTGTTGTTAAGTTCTGAAGATTTGGGTTATAAATAAAAGTTGATCTTGGACTCAGTGAAAAATCCTTTATACTTGTTCTTCTTTTGGTGCTAGGTAAGTATGATAAGACACAAGTGAATATCCCGAGACAGGGTGGGGGGAAATCAGGTACTATTAACAAACCAGGTATTACATAGAAATGTGTAGTAAAAAGGCTGCAAAAGAAAAAGCACCAAATTCTTTGACAGTTTCCTTTGGAGAAGGGATTCGGTTTGAGGCATGGAGTGAATGAATTTTCTTTTTATATTATACACAGTATATTGTTTGAACGTTTTATGAGATTGTGTGCATTTATTGCTTGTATGATTTTTTTTTTTTAAATGAGGGAAATTATCAGCCACACAAGTTTTGAGAGAAATTCATTTACAATTTAAAGCCCCCCAAACACCAAGTCTTCTTTGAAGAAGAAGAAGTACATTGTATGTGTGCTCTTGTTGCAATTCAGTACTTTTTGCGTAGATGTTCATTTCCAGTTCAGTGAAGAAAGTGTTTATTATGCAATCAGAAATGCTGGTAATTAGGAATATTGATTAATGGCAATCAACATGCACAACACTTTAAAAATAATTTAGAGCATACTGTCAGCCCTTTGTTCCTACTGACTCTTCACTTAGCAGTCTCTGAGTTCATAATGTTTAATAATAATTACTGGTGTGACTTTAGCACTCAGTTAATTGCTAACTGCTTTACATGTAGAAAAATGCACGAGAGGAAGAAACCATGGTTTGCTTAAACCTATTAGCATTACAGGTTTAAGGGATAGTGTGTCCTCTAGATGACTGCATATACGGGGAGCGTATGGCTTATTTTTTCCGGTTTTAACAGAATAAGGAAAACCTGCCCAGTCTCACACCTTTCTCTTCTCCTTCATGCTGGTTTTCTTTATTTAAATTTCAATTTGGTATTTGATGAGGCCTTTTGGGTGTGATACTGGCTTGCCCTAGAGCTGCTCATTTATCACAGTTTCCCCCCCCCAACCCCCCAAAATGGGGACCACTGAAAATCGGGAGAGCTTTGGTAGACTTAAATATGTGACAGATTTTAATTGTGTGCATGTGTGATCTCTTATATTATCCAAAATAATCTCACCCTGGAATAATTTTTTTTAGTTCAGAAGCTATTTTAGAGTTGATTGTGGGTTCCACATCGAAATATTTCACTTATGTATTTTCTCCCAAACTCTTGTTTTGAAAAAAGTAAAAAACTTTCAGCAAAGTTGAAAGAATAGTACAGTGAACACACACATATCCTTTCCCTAGTAGAGGCTCAGTTAACATTTTGTCGTATTTGATTTCTCATATATATATATATATATGCATGTATTTTCCCCTGAACCAGCTGAAGTGTGCCATAGAAATCATGACACTTCATCCTTAAGTACTTCAGCATGTCTCTCCTAAGAGCATAATCTCAATCCCCTTGGTATTTATGATTGGCATTTATATTATCTAATATAATTCTGATTCCATGTTCTCATTTCCCAAGTTGTCTGAATAATGTTATTTATATCCTTTTCCTCCTTTATAGGTTATTTTTTTGATCCAGGATTTAACCATAGATTACACATTGTATTTACTTGTCATGTCTCTTTAGTCTCTTTTAATCTAGAGTAATTCTCCCCTTTTTTGTCTTTCACGACAGACATTTTTATCTTGTAGCGTGTCCTACAGTATAGATTAGAGTCAAGTTAAAACTTTTTGGTATACTGCGTAGGTGGAATGCTACGGGTTATGGAGTATAGAATAGTACATACGTAATGTTGTGTGCTTCCATTGCGTTCACAGAATTCTTTCTTTTTTCTGTTTTCCTCCTAATTGAGATAAAATTTGCATAAGGTGAAAGGCAGGGTACACTTTTTGAAGAGGCAGTTTAGCATAGTGGTTGAGTACTTACTCAAAAGATTTTTGTGAGGATGGAATGTATTAATTTTTGTGAAGTTATTTTATGTAAAGTCTTGCATATCATAGGCACTCAATGTTAGCTATTATTATTTATTTTCTTAGTAATTTATAATTCTTGCCAATAGAGATACTTAAAACTAGCTTTACTTACATTTCTAGTAGTAGTATTCAGCTTTGTGTGTATTTCCTAGTAGTAGTTAGTGTGTTTGAAACTGTTATCCCCCCAAAAGTGCACAGATTCCCTTTGGTCGACTCATATTCTTGTGCATAATAGGATCTCTCTGCATTTATTTTCTTAATGAATGCTTCATGTGTGTGTGTTTCAAAGGAATGTTTGTCACTTCAGTCTTGATTCAGGGAGGTATGTTTGTTCGTTTGTATACATGTCTGATAAATGCCTGTTATGTGGCAAGCAGTGTACTTTACTGTGGGACTACAATAGTGTGCTCAGCCTGGCAGCCAGTCTGGGAGATCAGGTTAAAGCCATAGTAACAGATGCTTTATGTTATGTGAGGTGTGGAGGGAGCCCTCCTTAGCAGTGACCGGCCATGTGTAGAGGAGCTGTCCGGGAATGCTTTCTGGAGAAAGTGGCATCACAGGCTTAGAAGAGGGCATAGTTCAGAGGCCTGGAACTGCATGAGCATTGTGCCGGGCACTGAAAGAAGTTCAGTATGTCTGTACTTTTGAGTGTACATGGAAGGGGTGAGATTAGAGAGGGGAGCAGGGACCTGGCCATGAAGGGCCTTAGAAGTGGGTGACCGTATCATTTATGTCCAAACAGGGGCGCTTTTCAGAGTAAAAGAAATCGCTGTTTAATAATTATGTTGGACAACAGGTAAATTGGCAGTGTCCCAGGAGAGCTGGGATAGGTCCCACTGCTTATAAGCCATGTTAAAGAATTTGGGTTTTATCCCAAGGGCACATGGTTGTCATATCCTTATGGCGTTTTAGAGGCCAGATTATAAAGTTCAGAGTTATGTTTTCTGAGCCTTACCTTTAAGAGGCAGTTGTGAAAAGGCACTTAAATCTCTATGCCATTGTGGTCTAATGGGCTTTGTGGAATGCCTCCACTTGGGAGTGGTGCTGCTTAGATAGGAAAATTTAAAAAGTTTTTTTTAGAATTTATGTGTTTCTGTAATGTTGTATCTTGGATAGCCAGCATGTTACCTTTTCACATTAAAGGGAATGAATTTTACTATTGGTTGGATATGGATATTAGATCAGAATTTCTCTCTTAATTGGTAGAATCTTAATCTGGCTCTTAGTGAACTGACTGACTATTGAACGCTGCCTGAAGCAGCTGACACTTTTATAGTGCTTAGTATGCACTAGGCACGGTTTTAAGAACATTTAATCCTTGTAACAACTCTGTTACTGTTATCCCCATTTCCCAGATGAGAAAGCTGAGGCTCTGAGTGTTACTTGTGTTGCCCAGGGTTACATGGCCAGAAAATAATGGAGCGCGGATTAGAACCCAGGTCTTTTGGCTTTGAAGTCTGTGCATAACCAGTAGGCTATACTGCTCTCGGATGTCAGCAGTGTTATTAGTAGCTTCAGGCATAGTGAGAAATTTTGGAGTATTTTTATATTAGATTTATGTAAAAGTTTTCACAATGGTTTTTATGTTTTACAGCCTCCAAAAGTATGTTCGGGAACAGATTCTGTTAGCAGTAGCAGTAATTGTAAAACGAGGATCATTAGATAAATCAATTGACTGCAAAAGCATTTTTCATGAAGTCAGCCAGTTGATAAGTAGTGGCAATCCCACTGTGGTAAGTGTGTTAACTCTTTGTGTTTATAAATATTTAAAATTTTTATTTTGTACTACACAAGTACCATTATAGCAACAGTAATGGATATCTACATAAAAGAAAAAATGCACAGTCTAAGAAATCAAGCAATTTTGATTTATGTTTTCTTTTAGTCCTTTTTTATATGTGTACATACTATAGATACAGTGTACTTTGCTTTTTCATTTGATTCTGTTTTTCATGTTGCCATAGTGTTCGTAATCATCATAATGTTCATAATCGTCAGTGTTCCTAATCATATTTAATGGTGTAAAATATTATAAGCTAATATACCATAATATTCTTAACCATTTCCCGTATATTGAACATTTTCCCTAATTTTTAGTAATCTTTTGACAACTACTAGTGATAATAGAAATGCTTGAATAAAATATCTAACATAAAAGTTATTAAATGTTGTTATACTAGTAGGTCTTGGTATGTCGTGACTACCAGGTGTTGCTGTCGCCTGAACAAATTTGAGAACCGTTGTTCTTGACTGAGTTCCTCCAGGGAGGGGAGCCTGACTGTTGCTGTTGTTTTCCTTCCCCTTTCAGTCTTCTGTTTCCTTTTGGAGAGCTGGTTGTGCCTAGAGTGACTGCTTGTTTGTAGCCACTCTGTTAGAGGCAGGAGGAGGTGGAGTTGGTGTTAATGACCAGCTGTGATCCTAACTTAGAACTATTGACTTTTATCAGCTGACTGATAGTTAACTCGTGCAGAATTGGGATTGGTAATACCTGGCTCTTCTGATTCTCGGCGATTAAATCTTTAAATATTTTGCGTGGTTTTTTCTCTTTCCCAGTTTCTTTAATCATTTTAAAGAGATCTTTGTGAGGCTGTACACCTTACAACTCTGTACGAATTACTTGACATCTTCAGTGGCCCCCCAGTGAGTGGTGGAATTTAAAAAATTTGTGTACTTTATTGGCTGGTTTGAGGTTAGGATGTGGTAGTCCACTTTAGGAGGGCTGCATACAATGTCCCATACTTTCCACAGTGTCTTGGATCTCTGCTTCCCTCACCTCTGACCGTAGGCAGATGTGCACTTACCTCCCTGCTCTAGCCATCTGCCCTCCACTCTTGCTGGGACACCCCAGACTGATGTACCAGGGTCTCAGCTGAAGGAATATGGAATCAAGTTATCAGGACTTTGGAACTTCCTATACACACTCTGAGTATTTTTTGTTTTTTACTTTGGAATTCATCGGTGGTCAGATGTTTCTTCTTTTTTTCCTTATCAACTTTATTGAGGAATAATTTACATACATTACTATAGCCATCGAAAATGTACACTTTGGTGAGTTTTGTTTGACATTATGTATACGAGTGAACCACCACTACAGTCAAGATACAGAACATTTCTATTTCTATTTTGATTTTTGATTGTGTGGATATTGTGTTCTATGCCATTTTTGTGGCAGATTTCTTTAAGAGTAACATTGTGCAATAGAACTTTCTGTGTTGATGCGAATGTTCTATATCTATACTCTCCAATGTGTAGTCACTACACGAGCCACATGTGGCTTTTGAGCATTTGAAATATGGCTGATGTGACTGAGGAATTGAACTTCTCATTTTATTTTTAATTAATTTAAATTCAAATAGCCACATGTAGTTAGTGGCAACTGTATTAGACAGTGTACTTCTAGAGACTTTGATAATACAAAAGTCTAATTTTATATCCTTTTCACTTCATCATAGTGTTGTACAATTTAATTGTTTATATAAAACTAACAACTTCAGAAATGTGTGTGGTTGAATAATTATGTTTTAGAAGTCATTTTGGCTTTGTTTTATGTAGTGAGAGGCTCTTTTAAAAATAGTCCTCAAGTGAGATTCCATTTAAAACTTTTTAGATAAAAATGATTTTTAGATAAAAATGAAGCTTCTTTTTGCTTATATTGCTCTTTTAATTAATCAGACTGTCCCTGTGGGTAGACTCCGTTTCTGTGCAGGGCTTTGCTCTTGAGGTGCTGATGCTTCCCAGTTGCCTGCATTAGTTGTATCATGGTAATCTTATTTGCATGGGTTTTTGTTAGCGTTTGCTGCCTAGCTAATGGCCTTGCGTGCAGTCCAAGGTCATTGATCTTCAGAGGAAGAGCAAGTGGTGGATGTAACTAGCCAGAACTAGTAAGAAACAGCTCTGGAACTGAGGCTTCTACTTGGAACTATTATCCTAGCCCCTACTGCCCTGAATCAAGTTACTCTTCATATTTTAGATTCTACTTAAAGTCATATTGTTTCATTTGACAATCTGCAGTAAAGGAGTCCAGCTTTTTGCATTTGACCAGGATTTAAACTTTAGGAATTTAACCAATAACTCTGGTATCTGTATGTTTATGACTAATGCCTTTTTCCGTGTTAGTTTGGTGATCACGTTGGCTGGGATTTCAGTGTTAAGGTAGAATTTCTCCGGCTTGTCCTCATCCCCCACAAGTAGCTTCTTGGCAACTGGATGCTGAAGGCAAAGGATCAAGAGTCCCTTGCCTCTCTCAGGAATGAGCACATACTCAGGAGTTGTGTTGTCCACCTCCTTTCCCCTTGGGGAATTTGACCCACCACAAAAAGTAGTCCCAGTGCAACATGGCTATTGGATTTTTTTGAGCCACAGAAATAACTGATGTTCTGAGAATGATTGGAACAGAGTGGCTGTTTAATTAGAGAAGATTTTGCTCTATTCACAGTGTATACACTTTGAGAATAGTGGATAAATTTTATATCTTCATGTTTTTTCCCAAAACAAAGATTATTTTTAAGTTGAATTTCTACTAACAGGATTAAAAACTTCTATAGTAGTAGGAAGTCAGTAGTGAGGGGTAGAATTTAATTTCAAGATTGCTGGATGAGTTTATTGTGGTGAGTACACTGAAAACATTAAACTTAGGAAAAATTCCTACAATTGTTTTGCAAGTTGAATGCCCACCGTGTGGCCATCCCTGTTTAGCCTTGCCCAGCAGTTTGAAACCAGCTCATTCAGCAGGTCTGAAAAAATAAGGTTACAGACCAGTAAAACGTTTTACTGTATCTTCTTTTCTCTTTATCTTCCTCTCAAGACTGTTAAGAATTTGTGGGAGTGGCTTAAGAATTTACTTAAGATTTTGTTTTTACTTTTTTTGAGGAAGATTAGCCCTGAGCTAACATCTGCCACCAATTCTCCTCTTTTTGCTGAGGAGAACTGGCCCTGAGCTAACATCCATGCCCATCTTTCTCTATTTTATGTTTGACGCCACCACAGCATGGCTTGACAAGCGGTGCGTAGGTCTGCACTCGGGATCTGAACCAGTGAACCCCGGGCTGCCGAAGCGGAACATGTGAACTTAACCATGGTGCCATGGGGCTGGCCCCTACTTAAGGTTTTCTTAGTCTCAGGGACATGGATAGCAGTGGCAGAGAGATTTAGAACTGATAACAAAGTAGAATGATGAAATCAGGACATTGATATAATGTTGGCTAGAAACTTTCTTTACAAAGGTGATTTTTATTTGAAATGAGATAATTGATGGTTTTCTGTAGATGAAAGAAACGGCTGACCTCATGAATTAAGTTAGGTAACTAACTTTCCCCTCACATCTCTTCTAGAATGCTGCTTCCATCAACCTTCTTTTTGGCTAGAAACTGTATGTAGTCTGGCTTTCCCTCTTCCCTTTCTTTCTTTTTTTTTTTTGTTTTGTTTTTGAGGAAGATTAGCCCTGAGCTAACTGCTGCCAATCCTCCTCTTTTTGCTGAGGAAGACTGGCCCTGAGCTAACATATGTGCCTGTCTTCCTCTACTTTGTATGTGGGACGCCTACCACAGCATGGCTTGCCAAGCAGTGCCGTGTCCACACCTGGGATCTGAACTGGTGAACCCCAGGCTGCCAAAGCAGAACATGCACACTTAACCCCTGCACCACCGACAGGCCCGTCCCTTTCTAAGAGTGTATTTTTGGTGGTCCATCCTCTTGTACCAGTCTAATGTACGTGTTTAAATAAGTTGAGGTGCAACGTAATATAACACAACACTGATTTTGATTTTGGATTCACACTTCGGTTTAAACCCCAGCTTTGCCATTTATTACCTATCTAACTTGAATAAATTATTTAGCTTCTTTAGGCCTTAATATTCTAATATGTAAAATAAATGTGATAATGTTCGTTTCTGGGGCCGCCCAGAGGAGGACAGAGGACGTTAAGTGCAGTTAGTAAGCATTCACCAAGTGTTTGTTTTATCTCTCTTGTGGTCTTACATCCTTTTTTTTCTTCCCCCAAAGCCCCTAGTACATAGTTGTATATTCTGGTTGTGAGTCCTTCTGGTTCTGCTATGTGGGACGCTGACACAGCATGGCTTGATGAGCGATGCCATTTCTGTGCCCAGGATCTGAACCAGGAAACCCTGGGCAGCCAAAGTGGAGTGCGCAAACTTAACCACTCAGCCACAGGCCGCCCACATACATCCCTTTATTTATAGAATCTTGGAACATAGACTATTAAATTTTATCTTGTTCTATCAAATAATGTTTTAAGTATTGAAAATCAAGAAAATATTTATACTGTTTTCCATGAAAGAACACTAATTGCTTGTATATTTAAAAAAACTATAACCAACATATTACCTTTCCTTTAAATGCTTTAAGAAGTATCTAACAGTCTTAGTTCTTTACAAGTAGTTTTATGGAAAAATATCTAGTTCATAAAATATTTCCTAAGGAGATTATATTATTTAGATATAATAAAGTTTTTCGTGTGTCGTGGTGTATTCTTAGAATAATTATGCCTGTACGATTATTAAATACTATGTCATTTCATGCCTGTCTTTGTGGACAGGCTGTTTTTCTTCTGTGGTTATAAAGGTTGCTGTGGTTACGTTGTCTCCGTTTGTATAGTGTCGGACTCACTCTCGACTAATTTGAGAGGGATAGATATGGAGACTTTATTTCCTAAGGAAAGGAGCTAAATTTTATTTTAAATTAATGTTTAAGCTAAGTTTTTAATCTATTTCATTTTTGTTCTATTCCCTTTGAAAGTAGTAGGTATATGTTAAATCGCTTTTAAAGCTGTTTAACATTTAAGCCTCCTTTCTTCCTCTTTGCCGTGCTAGAGAGAAGTGGGTGAGAAATTCACTTGTCTACAGCAGTGGTGTCCCTGGATGTGATAGCCAACTTAATCTCTCTTATCACAAGTCTCATTGATGTTTGCTTAGAAGAGCAGCTGGAAGTCTGCTTTATGTATGGCAACCTTTCATAAAGTTTATTCCTGGTAATAAAGCTCCTGGGGTAAGAGCCAGGCTATTATAAGAGACAATCGTCTCTCTGAACAAGAGTATTTTATTTTGTCAGCTGGAGTTAGTGTTTGAGTATCTTGTGCTTGTGACAGTAAGCTGGTGAGTAAGGCAAGCTGTCTCTGAAGGGTATTTTTTCACTATCATGAAATTAATGGCTTTTATTAGAAATGAGAATGCTGCTGTAAGGCTTTGAATGTGAAGACAACAGTTACTTGAGTTGTTAGCCAGTGAATTAACTTGTAAATTTTTAGTACTTTAATGAAAGAAAACATTAGACTCTTTCATAACCTTGAGACCTCGTTGAATTTCATCTACTTGTTTTACACCTTAAAATTTTCTCTTTGAAATTTATCAGCAGCTAAAAAAATAAGCAACACATCATATATTAATTTTCTGCCTTCCCTTGTGTTAATAGAGTGTTAAGCATAGAGGTAAATGTTGATTCATTCATCCAACTGACATTTACTTAGCATCTACTATATTGCTTTAGCTATGTCTTTCTTTTTTTAATCGATAACATCTTGTAATTTTAATTTGATGGAATGTAGATAACAGTCAAGAAGTAGGACCAAAAAAGCCAAAATAAATGGTTATTTTTTATGATAATGGTAAAAATACTGTTGCCACTTTACCTTATCATCAGGTGCTACATTTACATAGTACTTTTACATGCACTATCTAATTTGAACCTTAGGCCAATCGTGTGAATTAGGTGGGGCAGAGGATAGTAACCCTTTTTTATAGATGAGGAGACTGAGGCCAAGATAGATGAAGTGACATGCCCTCAGTTACTTGAAGTGGTAAATCTTGGACTGTTAGAACCCAGATTTTCTGACTCCTTTGTTGAAACGGTAAGATTCTTGTACTGGACTCCTGAAAGAGTCCCACAGAGTGTTTTTATTTAGAATTTAATTTGGATATAGTCTTAATAAATTTTGTTATTTGGTTTCTAACTTACTGACAATGAAAATTGTCAATTTAGAACTGCTTGTTAGTGTGCTGGTCACATTGTCAGCAGCAGTGAGTGATAGACACCAACAAGGGATTGAGGAACACTACGGAGCGTAAATCAGCACACTGGGCTCTGGGGCCACTTTGTCACGGGGTGGAAAGCCCTGTGCATTTTAATGGATTCCAAGTATTCACTTTATTACATCATCATATAAAATAATTGCCTTAGAAAGAATTCTTTTGGAAAAATTACGTGCAGTAAATTTCATTAAAAGTGTTTGTCTGCATATAAATTTTGAATCACTATATTGTACACCTGAAACTAATATAATATTGTGTATCAGCTATACTTGAATTAAAAAAGTTTGCTTGCTACATTTGGAAAATTAACAGATACTATGACTTAATTATAATCTTGGGTAAATGAAGCATTGCTGTGTTAGCCTTGTATTAGTCTAAGATTTATACTAGTCTAATACTTGTTAATTTTAATATGGTCTCATAGTATACTGCTTATCAGTCAGTCAACTGTGACCTTATTTCATTGAAATTCATCACTCTAAATTATTTGCAACAGCTTTTGTTTTTGGCCCTTTTAAGTATCAGAGTCACTGTCTCTAGTACAGAAATGACATCTAGCCCTGACTGTGACAAAGGGCAGAGAGGCAGCCCTTGAAGGTGCTGATCACTAGAGGGGGAGTTAAGAGGTAGTGCACTTGGGATGACCATTGAGACCTAAAAATCTGAAGCAAGCAGACAGGAACCTTTTACAAGGGTAAGAAAAACAAAACTTGTGATCTCTCATTGGCAGATTTGATGCCTCTCCCCCCCCCCCATTCATCCATTTTCTGTCCTCAAAAGGAGCTGTCTTCTTTTCTCCCTTAGGATTTCACTTTTGGCTTGCTTCCCCAGCTGTCTTCATTACCACACAATGCACCTACCGTGAGAGTAACTTTATTTTAATGAGATTTAGTTGATAATTAAATACTGAAAATAAGTAAACATGTTGGGAAATGAGTCTTAGACACATGTGATATGTTTAATTCCTCCATGAACAGGGAAAAATATTTGTTGATAAGTGTAGAAGTGCTTTGGTCTCTTAATGTACAATAGGTGCTTAATTATTCTTCATTCTCCAGGAAGTTCATTAATATGGCACCTTTGAGCCATAGTAGTGTCGTGTAATTAATGTTTATGATGCTGTACTCAGATCCTTACAGGGCTTCCAAATTAAGGAGCAGTTAAACTGTTTGGTGTCTTTTAATGATGAAAATATCTTAACTGAATTTTAGTTCTTTGAAAGCTGGTAATTTTAGGTAGGTGAAAACCAGAATATTTGATTTCCGGTAATACCTCTAACCATGCTGCATAATTTATTTTTATGTCTTTCTTAAGTGTTTGAATGGTAAATTAGTAAGAACACACCTGCTTTTAAAAATTTGTCTTTCTATTTCATAAGTCTAAAGTGGAAAAAGATTACAAAACAATACATATGGGTTAATAGTGACATTATTAATAATGTTTAACTATACATTTAAAAACTGGAAAGCTGTAAACAAATGGTACAGAAATAACCTCTGGATAGTAGGATTGTGGGCAATTTTTTCTTTGTGCTTTTCTTACTTTCTAGTTTTTCTGAGATGAAGATATTTTTGTAGGAAGAAAAAGTTAAAAAATATAATAAGAATGCAGTTTGTTTAATTTTCTTATATTAAGACTGTACTTTCTTTTCTGGGTGAATTTGTACTTCATTAGTGTGGAAGTTTTCTGTTGCAGAGGAATGTCTTTATTGCTACATCTCAAAAGCAGTCCTGTCCTACTGAGGGCTCCTTGTTTGTCTGATGAAGGTTGTAGCTAAATAAAACTTACTTTTAAAATCCTTCCTTTTTCTGAGCAGTAGTAGCCTCAAAAAGGCTCTCCCCTTTTGTTGCTCCTACTCCTTTCCTTCAGTCGTTTTTTCATATTTGGACCATAAAACACAACGCATGTAATCTTAGGAAATGTTTATTTCACATAAAAATAAAGCTTTATTGTGAGTATGTGTTTCAATCATTAATTTAGTTGTGTTACTAAAAATCTGAATATGATCGTAGTTAAAAAAATACGCCATTTTGTGGTGAATATAGTTTGGCACTAAAAAATAATTTGTGGCAAGTTGTAAATTACTTGTACAAAACTATTGTAGATCATTTATTTGTAAGAATGATAAGTTTGTGTTGAATGGATGCGTCTGGGTTCTTTTTAGCTTGCATGGTTTCATATAAATTGTGCGTGAATTCTGTTTCTAATAGATTGGTTGTCTCATCTGAAATTCTCAGATTAATTTCCTTTTTTAGTAAGACATTTTCTTAAACAGTTAGGTATCTGTTCACAGTGTTCTGTTTACTGAAGTCTTATTTAGAAAGGATAGGAGAAAAGGAAAAAATTATGGGATACTAGAAATCGTTTTTAGAATCATAGTATCTTGTAATACGTCATGTTAGATCCTTGCGAGTTAGCTTTTCTCTTTGAATTTCATTAATTTGAAGTTAATACCTAATTTCCCCACCAAAGCCTAGCTGTATTTAAAACCTGTGCTCATAGTTGATCCCAATGTTAGTTAAATGTATCCGTGAAGTTTTGATTGCTGGCACTTTCATTATTAATCACCACTTTAAAAGAAAGCCATTTTTTTAAACTACAATTTTGTTAACTTAAAAATGAAGGGATTGTACTTGATGAGTTTCTAAGATCCCTTTAAACTGTAAAATGAAGTGAATATGTGATAAACTGTTTTGTTTCTAAGAGGATTTTTAGTGCCTGGTTTCTCAGACCAAATTCTTTCCTCCATGTGCTTGGGGCCATGCAAAGGTAGTTACACTTGTGAACTTCTCTTGAAGATTTGTGAAAGAGGGGGCATTTTTATATTTAAACAAATGTATATTTTTAAGTAAAATTACAAAGAGAGAGAGAGAGTGTGTGTGTGTGTGTGTGTGTGTTTAAGCTAAACCAGGCGTATTCAGAGTACTCTTCTCTCTGTTGAAGGCAGCTTGGTCTATACCCTCAGATCCCTGAGGGAATTTACGTGTATTCTTTGTTGTCAGGGCTTCCTGATGTGGGAAAATCTGAGAAACTGCTTTAACGTGTGGACTAGTGTGCCATCCATAAATATTAATTATACAATGATGCTTATTTTAGTTGAGATTGAGGCAAATAGGAATTTAATTCTTGTTTACATCTTTTAGAGGGAAATTTTGGATGTATACAAAAATGGACAAATAGTGTATTGGTCACCCATGGTTACATCATTCAGCTTCAGCAAATATCAGCTCATGCCAATCTTTAGGAATTTAATTTTATGTCTATTTGCTAAGATTTGCCAAGATAAGCATATGTAAGGTCAAGGTACTGACATCAGAAGCATTTCTGAACAAAGATGTTGCAGTTGGTGGGTGGGTACGACTGTGTTCAGCTGTTGTATAAGCTTGCATAAATAGTATCATCGTGACTTTAATCTTTCGGTTGTTCAGAGGTAGTGTGCATATTTCTGTTCAACCCCTGGAAACTTGCCAAAATAATTTGTATCCCCTCCATCCTTGGCACCTTGACTCTAAATAGTCTGTGAATAAAAGCAATGAGTTGATATTAGGAGCCTTTTGGATAGAGCTGCTGAGAAGGAAAATCTTCATTTTCAGTTTAAAAAACTTTTGAAGTACTACCTGGTTAATATTTTGGAGACTATAAAATATGTTCAGCTTTTTGTCTGTTTAAAAATACATTTTACAGGCATCAGAACACAGAGTTACACAGACCTGGGTTCACATTTCAACTGGCCTTAATTACTTACCCTCTCTGAATTTCACTTCTTTCTAATGTAAAATGGGAGCATAGATTGTTGTGTGAATTAAATGAAATAATACATTCAGTATTGATTATCTTAGAATATTATTTGCACTCTGTGATTGAGTAGGAGTATGTCCTGAGTTCAAGTCCTAGATGGGTTCGTATAACTGGGGTTGAGGAGGTACTGTTAACAATTACTAGGCCACTTAGAAAGGAGAGCTAATCTTTATTTTATTGTTTCTGATTTTCTGACTGGTAGGTGTAAGATGTAAATGTATAATGAAAGATCTAAAGATAGAAAATGTTTCATTATGTTTGAATAACTATTGTATTGAAACGAAGCATTGGAAAGAATAATGACTCAGTTATTTCTTATCAAATAATTACAGCAAACTCTGGCCTGTTCTATTCTAACTGCACTATTGAGTGAATTTTCAAGTTCAAGTAAAACTAGCAACATTGGACTGAGTATGGAATTCCATGGTAACTGCAAAAGAGTTTTTCAGGTATGTATATTTTTGTTCTTATGTTGTAATCATTAGATTGTTCACTTTTTACTCAGTTTGTTCCTAATGGAGTGAGAACACTTATTTTATCCAGTTGAATAATATCCTGTACTTTAAGATTTCTGTTGTGATTTCCTAAGATATAGTAAAGTGATAGGTTTAGTGAAAATAATTGACAATTTAAGATTACTTGTTTAATTCTAGTCTTTAAACAAAGCAAAAAGGAAATACTACTATAAAGATCCTTAGTTTATTTTCTTATTGTGTTTAGATAGAACTAATTCAATTGGTGGGACTCTACTGGCCTTAAAAATAGTCCTGGCAGAATGCCAAAGAGGGCTGTGTTTTTAAAATGTTATTGCAGATGGTGTGGACTCTTTGTCTCGTATGTATTGTTTGGCTTTAAAGTAAAGTTACATGAAGGCGTTAGTTTAAATCCGACGGCTCTGCACTAAAGCCGCAGACCGCTCCAGCTCTGAAATAGTCGTCAAAGACTCACTTCTCTGCAGAGGAGCATGTATATTACAGGAAATGTATTCAAACTGGTGTCACTTGAAAGCGTACTGTGATCTAAATTATGAGCAGGCCTAAAAATGGAAAATGTTCTTAAAGAAATAGTGTTTTCCACTGGAAAATTTAAGGTTTTTGTTTGTTTTGTTTTATGGTTCTAAAAGGGAAGAACATTTTGAATAATGTTTGCTTTTGATGCAAAACTATTTGTGATTTATTTGCTATAGGAAGAAGATCTTCGTCAAATCTTCGTATTAACTGTCGAAGTTCTGCAGGAGTTCAGCAGGCGGGAGAACCTCAGTGCTCAGATGTCCTCAGTATTCCAGCGTTACCTTGCACTCGCCAATCAAGTCTTGAGCTGGAACTTTCTTCCTCCAAATTATATCCTTTTAACAACTGGAATTCATTTGTGGTAATTTTCATAGATGACTTAATTATGGCTGAAAGTGCTTTCTGTCTGCAGGTTTGTAAAACATGTTGAAAGAAAATGTGTTTTAGAAATGGAATTTATTTTGTGTTATACTACAATGCACTGGACTACTTCGAAGATTTAAAATTTCATTTACGATTTTGTAGAAGAGGGTTGAGTAAATGGAAGCATGTGGTAGATAACGAGGCTCTTGCTAACTGAGTGGCAGTATTCCTTAGGAAGGAAAAGGAAAACGGTGGGAGGTGCATATTTATCAAAAAACTGAATCATTTTCTCCTTGTAACATGTAATTACATGGGATTTTTTGACTCACTTTCCTTCAGGCTGCTTTGGTGTTCTCAAATTTGATCTTCAAGGCTGATGATATTGTTTCAAGTGTAGATAATAAGGTAGAAATAAGTTTATTCTTTGAAGACTTTTCCCAATGTAAAAATAGGAAAATTTTATTTCTAGCAAATTGTTTATTAGTAATACAAAATAAGTTTGAGTGGGTTATATTATAGATAACATTTTTTTTCATTTACTAAAGTGGAGAAATTTGTATGTTAGAAAGCAGTTCCTTAAAGTTTATGATTTGCTCTTCTAGAACATTTGCTGTCTATTGATAGATTGAAAGCAATAATATATAGTGGCTACCCATTCGCATCATAGTTGAGTCAGACAAGTCTAGGTTCAAGGCTTGGCTGATCTTAGGTGAATTACTTAACCTCTCCGAGTCTCAGTTTTTTCAAATGTAAAATGCGGATATGGATTGTTGAGTGAATTAAGTGAGGCAGTACATTTAAAACACTCAGCAGTTAGCTACTATTTATTGAGCTCTTAGTAGTCTCTTTGAATAAAGTTCATCAGCTAGCTAGCTGTTTAGTGCTTTTTTTTGGATCTGATACACTCTTTGTGGTATAGGAAATTTAACCCATTCTGGATGTCTTTAATGAATCCTTTCTTGGGAGCCTGGGAGAGGAGGGCATCTATTTAGGACGAGAAGAGGGATGGTAGGCACACAGCAAGTAGATATTCAGCTATGTCAGAGATTGAGGATGAGACTCATCCCGTTTCCAACAGTGCCAAGAGCTGCTGCATTCATGTACAGAGATATTAGCTAATTATCTGTGGCTGGTAAAATTGTGGGACTCTAACGGGGTCGAGTGTAACTTTTACTTCTATTGTCAAGCTAATACTTTAATGTAATAGAAAATTAACGATAAAACGCTGTCTAGGGTAGTGCGTCCCTGACTCAAACCCTGAGTTCTCCAGTTTTCTCTCCCAGAAGCAACCATGGTGAGCTGCGGCTTTGAGGCAAAGCTTACAGTGAGGTTAATCACTTTCTCCTTTTATCCCTAGTCTCGAGTCATCTTTCTCCTGATCAGTTTTATATCTTGAATATCTTCTTGCTTGTTAAGAGGTACATATTTTCTTAGGTTTGCTTCTTAAAAAATTTCTCTTTTGAGTGTTGCAATGTAATTTTTGCTCCAGTTTTTGTTAGTAAAAAAGAAGATGTTGAAAATCTTTAAGACAGATTTGAAAAGTAACAGGCCGTATGGAGCTATCAAAACATTAATTACATATGTAAGGAAAATCAGTGAAAGTTACACTGCAAATATTGTAGCCAATTTTAAAGTCTCTGTTTTAAGGGAAAATGTAGTTGGCTAAAGAGTGACTATTTTGTAAGAGGAAACAGTGCTCTGGGAGTTTGGAAACAAAGTTTGTCTAAGGATACACAAACATAAAATATTTTTATAAAGTATTTAGATAAAGCTTTGGAAAACCTGTCATCTAAAAATGATAAACACTACTACAGTGTTGCCAAAGGAAATAATTCCTTGTTTAAAGAAAAGTGGAGGGGCTGGGCCTGGTGACATGGTGGTTAAGTTTGCGTGCTCTGCTTCGGTAGCCTGGAGTTCGCTGATTCAGATTCTAGGCCTGCACCTAGCACTGCTCCTGAAGCCATGCTGAAGTGGCATGCCACGTAGAAGAAGTAGAATGACCTACACCTAGGATATACAACTATGTACTGGGGCTTTGGGGAGTGGGGAGAAAAAAGAGGAAGATTGGCAACAGATGTTAGCTCGGGGCCAATCTTCACACACACAAAAAAGAATAAAGAAAAATAGATTTTGATCTTGACTTTATGGCTTATAAAGAAGTTCTTATGTTACTGTAGATGTTTATGTAATAGCCACTTGTTGGCTAACTGAACTAGAGTTAAGTATTCCTTTAATTGGATTAGCTTTAAATGTAGGAGAAAGAACATGGCAATGGAATTAAACTGAGCTACATTTTCAGTGCTGATTAAGGAAGTTAGTTTCAAGGAACCCAATTCTGACCAAATTTCTAGTTTTGGCAATTATTTGGAGATCTATTCAGTCAGTGGGGGAGGAATTGAATAATAATTGTTTAGCTTTGTACTTTGAAGAGGATCTTATGATCAAATTTAACTTAGTTAATATATATTAAGCTGCTGTCTTTTTAGAAAATGATTTGTCTTTTAGGATAGACAGACAAATAGCAAGTAGACCTTGTAGAAATGTGTATTTTATATCAAATATATTTGATCATGTAGATGGTATCAAGTTAAATTATCAATATTAATCCCTATTCATAATTTTTCGTAATCTGCTTTCTTGTTTGTATCTTTTATTTTGATGTTGTTTTATTTTTTATTTTTTTTTTTTTATTTTTTTTTTTGAGGAAGATTAGCCTTGAGCTAACATCTGCAGTCCTCCTCTTTTTTTGCTGAGGAAGATGGGCCCTGAGCTAAAAATCCCTGCCCATCTTCCTCTACTTTATCCGTGGGACGCCTACCACAGCATGGTTTGACAAGTGGTGTGTAGGTCCGTACCGGGGATCCAAACTGGTGAACCCCAGGCCGCCGAAGCAGAATGTGCGAACTTAACTGCTGTGCCACTGGGCCAGCCCCTTTGATGTCATTTTAAACATCCAGAAATACTACAAGAGTGATTGAAAGAATTGCCATATGCCCTTTACCAAGATTCACTAACTGTTAACATTTTGTCCCATTTATTATTCTCTCTCTCTCTCTCTCTCAACACATGCACCTATGTATGTGTGTTTGTATACGTATGACTTAAAATACATTTCCTTCCTGAACCATTTGAGAGCAGTTGCAGACATTATGCCTGTTTACTTCTGAATATTTCATCACGTTTTCCTGTGATGAAGAATTTTGAAATTGCACTGTGATTCTCATAGGAGACTGTCTTCCAAAACCGTAGTACAGTTTTCAAAATCAAGAAATTTAATGTTGATCCAATATCGTTACCAAATTATAGTCCATATGCAAATGTTGTCAGTTGTCTCAATTATATGCTTTGTAGCTATTTTCAGTACATTGTATGCAGTTGTCCTAAGTCGTCTTTGATCTAGAACAGTTCTTCAACTTTTCTTTATCTTTCACAAACCTGACGATTTTGAAGTGTGTAGGTCAATTACTTCTTTAAATGTCCCTCAGTTTGGGTCTCTTTGATGTTTCCTCATGATTAGATTCAGTTTATTCCCTTTTTTTGTAAGAATACTATAATGGTGACATTGTGTCCTCCTCAGTACTTTATGTCAGACAGCACATAATGCTAATATATCATATTTAGGGGAGTATTCACTTCTATCATTTGGTTAAGGTGGCGTCTGCCAAGTTTCTCCAGTATAAAGTTGCCGTTTCTTTTTGTAATAAGTGATTTCTGGTGTTATACTTTAAGGCTATAAATATCCTGTTCCTTCTAAAAGTTTCAACCATTAGTTTTAGCATCCGTTGGTGATTCTTGCCTGAATCAGTTATTATGATGATAGTTAGAAATTGGTGATTTTCTAATTCCGTCATTTCCCTTTGTGTTTATTTGCTGGCATTCTGCCATGAAGAAGAGATTTTCCCTTCTTCCTCATTTATTTATTTATTTATTTATCTCAATATTGACTCAGGGATTCTTATTCTTTGGAATGGATTATAATCTATTGCTGTCACTATTTATTTTGATGCCCAAATTGTTCTAGCTGTGGTCCCTGCCAACTAACTTCTGTGTCCTTTTGATTTGTCCCACTATTCTAAGTTTTAACTGAAATAAGTAAGGCTTAAATGTTTAGGAATGAATGGTTTATTTTAGATGCTCTATGAAGAGTCCACTCTAATTATTTAAAAGTTTTCTTTTAAATGTTTACAAATTTTAAAAATTGAGCCCCCTGAAAGGTAATCTCTGCACAGAAGCACTTTATCTCTGCCTATTCTCAAGGTAATTTTCATTGCAGTGATGATTGGCCATTTTTTATAACAGCTTTATTGAGATGTATTTCACTTAGCACATTATCCAGCCATTGAAAGTATATAGTTCAGTGGTTTTTAGTGCAACGATCCAGACTTGTGCAGCATTACTGTCATTAATTTTAGAACATTTTTATAACCCCGAGAAAGGCCCTGTATCTATTAGCAGTCATTCCCCATTTCCCCCAAACTCCCCAGCCTGTGGCAATCACTAATCTCCTTTCTGTCTCTATGTTATGTACCTATGCTGGACATTTCATATAAATAGAATCATATAATTTTCAGTCTCTTGTGACTGGCTTTGTTACTTATAGCCTCATGTTTTCAAGATGCATCCAGGTTGTAGCATGCACCAGCGCTTTATTCCTTTTTATTGCCATTTAATGTTCTTTCGTAAGGATATGTTACGTTTTTATTTATCTGTTGATCTCTTGCTTGACAATTGGGTTGTTTCAACTTTTTGACTATGAATGAATAATGCTGCTGTGAACATTCATGTATAAGTTTTTGTGTGGACTTAACATGTTCATTTCTCTTGGATATACTTAGGAGTAGAATTGCTGGATCATATGGAAACTCTATGTTTAACCTTTTGAGGAACTGCCAAGCTGTTGTCCAAAGTGGCTGTACCATTTTACATTTTCACCAGCGTTATATAAGGGTTCCAGTTTCTCCACGTCCTAGCCAACACTTGCCGTCTTTTCTTTATAACCTTCCTGTTTGTATAAAGTATTGTCTCATTGTGCTTTTGATTTGCATTACCCTAATAGCTAATGTACTAAACATCTTTTTGTGTGGTTATGGGACATTTGTGTATCTTCTTTGGAGAAACGTCTATTCAAATCTTTTTGTCCGTTTTTTAATTGTGTTATTTGTCTGTTTAAAATTGAGTTGTAACAGTCCTTTACATATTCCGGATACAAGTCCCTTAGCAGATACATGATTTTCAAATATTTCTTCCTTTTCTGTGAGTTTTATTTTTATTTTTTTATGGTGACCTTTGAAGCACAGAAAGTTTTAATTTTGATGATGTCCAGTTTATCTAGTTTTTCTTTTATCATATATCAGAAACCATTGCCTGATCCATGTTTATGAAGATTTGTAAGTATGTGTTTTTTTAAGACTCGCTTTTTACATGTACTTGTATTGAAGTCTTTGATCCGCTTTGAGTTAATTTTTGTATATGATATGAGGTAGTGATCCAACTTCATTCTTTTGCATGTGGATATCCAGTTATCCCAGCAGATAACTGACTGTTGATCAGGAAGGTAGAAGAGGCTAGTGGAGTAGGAAGTACCTGGGATAGTATCATGGTGGTAAATGATTGCTGTCTCTGTTAAGATGTAATTTAGTTGGCCTTACATCAGTTTTTAATTTGGAATGTAAATGGATTGATAGAAGGAGAAATTGTTCATATGAATCAGTAATCTGTAAAGTTAAATATGCATGCTTAGCCTACCAATTTTGTATTTAGGACGTATTACATAAATATTTGTTGGTAAATGAAAAGGTGTGATTGTAGACCAAAATGTATATTAGGTTGCCTAAAAGGAAAATTTGAGGCTTTAGCTGCTGAAGCTTTTAGAAATTTCTTATAGAGAAGTATATGAATTGTGACTATAAAAATGTTATTTGGAGAACCAATTGAAGCTGACTCAACAGTGGAGCTAGGATTTGCAAAGAGAGGTATTGACAAAAGAATATATGGGTTGACCATTTAGATGTTTATTAATATTTAAGCCTATTAACACTCATATTTAATAACTTGTTTTGCAGTGATCTTAGGTCAAGATTTATGTGCATACAGAGTTTCACTAAAGACATCATAGCTCTACAGCAGTGGTTCTCAGTAAGGAGTTATTGTGCACACTTGGGACATTTGGCAATGTCTGGGGACATTTTTGGTTTTCACAAGTAGGGGAGCACTACTGGCAACTAGCTGGTGGAGGCCTGGAATACAGTTAAACATCCAACAATGCATAGGACAGCCGCCACAACAAGCAGTTATTGTGCCCAAAATGTCAGTAGTCATCCACACAAAAACTTGTACATGAATGTTCATAGCAGTATTATTCATAATTGGCAAAAACTGGAAACAACCCAAGTGTCCATCAACTGATGAATGGACAGATGTAGTTTACCCATATAACAGAATATTGTTCATCAATAAAAAGGAATGCTATTACTGATACATGCTAGAACTTGGATAAACTTTGGAAATATTATATACACTAAGTGGAAGAAGCCATCCACAAAAGACCACATATTGTATGATTTCGTTTATATGAAATGTTCAGAGTAGGCAAATCTGTGGAGCTAGAAAGATTAGTGGTTATCTAGGGCTGGGGTGATTGAGAAGAAATAACAGGTGATGGCTTAAGTGTGTGGGATTTCTTTTTGGGGTGATGAGAATGTTGTAAAATTATATCATGGTGATCGTTATATAACTGAGTATACTGAAAACCTTTGAGTCGTACACTCAATGAGTGAGTAAATTGTGTAGTATGTGAATTAAGTCTCAATAAAGCCTTTAAAAATAGCAGTCATGCCAAGGGTTAGAAATCTTACTCAACAGGTCAACTGCCCACTGTCAATGGAATGTTATGTTGTAGAGAGAAATTGAGGGTGAAGATGAAGTTTTGGGAGATACTCCTATGATGGTGTCATTGAAGTAAAGGGAGTGAGAGAGAGCATTCACAGCGAAGCAAAGAAGACCAATGTCAGGACCTTTAGCTACAACAATATTAAGAACCAGGGAGAAGCAAAAGAGATTGAACAGGCCAGTTTAGACAAGTGGAGGGGAGAACCAGGCAAGGAGTCTTTGGAAGCAAAGATAGAGTGTTTCAAAGAGTAAAGGTAGTAGACATAGTCTGGTACTGATGAGTAAGATGTAAATTGAAAATAGGCCATTGGATATCAGTTAGGACATAGATAATCATATAGAGTTCTGTTCAGGTGAGTGACGGGGTAG
This sequence comes from Equus quagga, assembly GCF_021613505.1. NCBI lineage: Eukaryota > Metazoa > Chordata > Mammalia > Perissodactyla > Equidae > Equus > Equus quagga. Next base: position 80,301,870 of record NC_060272.1, read on the forward strand.
AGGAAAGCACAAAAGCCATACTTAGTGTTTGAGTAGTGATTGGTAATTGATGAAGTAGAAAGTGAAATGTAGCTATTTCGTGGAGCGTGGACTGTGAGAGATCGAGGGAGTGGGAGTTTGGGCCAAGTGAATCTTTGGTTTGGCTTTGTATTTGAAGCTTTGTAGAGATGAACCTGTTTATTGCCCAAGGTGGGGAAGTCAGAATTTAGGGGAAAAAATGCAATATTGTAGTGTTAGCTAGGCCAAAGATGTAGCTGTTGAGACAGCCCAGGATGCAGTTAAGGTAGTGAAGAAGATAGTAAGCTTTAGGAAGTACGGGGTGTCTGCCTTCAAGATCCAGGTTTCTTAGCTATTAAGTGCTGGTTTGGTCAGCTTTGTCCAAGTTTGTTCAAAAGTAGAGGAACAAAGTGTTAGAAATCAGCATCTGATGGAATTTTAAAACGTGTTTGTGTGTATGTATAGCCATTGTGAAGTCTTTTCTTTAGTCCTCTCTTCTTTGAGTTTTTCCCCCAATGATTTTCTCTCTATTTGTGCTTAGTATTGTACACTTTTAAAAAGAAAGTAGGTTTCTAAAGTCATTAATCATTGTATGAAGTACCTTACACATTATCCTTCTAGGGATGTTTCTGCTTTACAAAGAAGGTGTCCAGGGAAACTAGTAAGAATTTTTGACTTTGGGCCATTGGAAGAAAAGGTTATTTTGGGAATAGTCCCTTCAGTCTTGGGTCATAGTTGATTGTGCTGAATTGTATTTTACCTAGATAATATTTTTCAAAATATTTTTTAAAAGATTTTATTTGGTAGTTCCCATATCTATTCTGTGTTCCCTGTCCCTCCCATCTTGCCATGATAGCCCACTAATACCAGCTATAGTTATTATTATTCTACTGTATAAATAGATAACTATCGTAGATGGGAGGACCTCTGGCTGTAGGAGAAAGTTAACGAAACTGCTTTTCTGTTGTTGACCAGCAGGTGGTTGGAGAGCAAACGAGGGAAAGCCCACTAAGTTGTTTGCTACTGCCTGAGCAGTGCTGTGCAGTTTTATTTTCTCTTTCTAAGCCTACAGATTTCTCACTTACTACTTCATATGGTTTAAATCAGTGCAGGAGCAGGGAGGAATGGATTGAGCATTAGAAAAAGGTCTCCCTAAGAGGAAACTTGCTTTCACACTTTTTAACTCTCTTATTCAATTGCTTAGCAATTTAAGACCATAGGCAACTTGGAAACTGAACCTTGTATGCCAGCAGCAGCAGCGTCTTGGTGCTCCTCACCTTTGGCTAAGTTTTATCATCTATGCAGATGTCTGTTTGGGCAAGCCTGACTTAATTATTTTAAACACAGTCTTTCGCGCTAGAAAATGATTTCTTAAAAGTTATTTAGATACTGATGAACAGATATTTCCATTGAATTTTTAATTCTGTGAACCTGTCTAGGTTATTTCAGTTCAATAAATTCTTAATGAATGCCACTTCTCACAAGGCAGTCCTGGACTGTGTTACAAAGCTTAGAGTTTAAGATTGCATTATTTGGAAAATGATATTGCTGGGAAAATAATAAGAGAGCTGCCCTCTGAATTACATGTTTTTCTCCTGTATTAGGTTTGAGTGAGAGGTAAATGCTTGAGACATTATATAGAGAGTTTTGGTTTATTAATACCTAAATTGAATTATTGAAGGCCTTCTATATATTTTAATTTTGACAGTAGGATTCTTTTTGTTAGAAAGCTGTGATTTAGAGGATTAAGACCTTGTGGGTTTAATCCTTTTATGGGTTAAATAAACTTTGCTTTTGCCGTGGGTGGAACTGTACTGCCTACCCTGGTCAGCTGTCTTTACCAGATTTTGGTCATTATTTGCATTGGGGAAAAGTGTTTGTCTGTGTGAATCTGTTACCTTTAATTCAAAGTCACTGTTCTACTGACACTGGGCAGGTAGCGTGATCTTTATATATAAAGATTATGTAACTGCTCACCCTAAACAGTTCTTCTGAGAGATCCCAGCGGTCAGTGTAACTGTGTGGCTTCACAACTCAGCAAGAATTAGATTTTTATTTCCTTTAAAGAGGGAACTATGCCTTTTTTCTTCACGTCTGCTTTGGTGACTAGCCCTATACTAGAGTTGATAAGTAACCAATATGTTAGAATGGAATACAAAAAGAGAGCTTGATAGCCTGCAGGTTCTCTCACCTAGTCACCACACGGTCACCCACACCTAAATGTGTAGTATTTAACTGAATAAAAGTAACGGAACTGTAGTCTAATTGGGGTAAATATTACTTAACGTCACCTTTTGAATATTTTATCTTAAATTCTCTGTTTTTAAAAAATCTACTTTGGATAAGTACAGTCATGCGTTGCTTAATGACGGCGATACATTTGTTAGGTGATTTCGTCGTTGTGTGAACATCATAGCGTGTACTTACACAAACCCAGATGGTACAGCCTACTACACACCTAGGCTGTATGTTACTAATCTTGTGGGACCACTGTTGTATACACAGTCCATCGTTGACAAAACATTGTTATGTGGTACATGACTAAATATTCTTCTTTATACATCAGATTAACTTCACAAAGAAGAAAGAAGTGGGGAATTATCAGAAGACTGATTAAGATTTTGAACTCACTTTTATAATAAGTCATCTAAAATGCCTACTTAATACATTGTCTTATGCTTTTTCACTAAAACAACAGTTATCTTAATTAATAATTCATGTTCAGAAACTTACGTTTGGCATTGATAAAGATGCGTGAACATAGCATAAATTTTGAGGCTCAAGAAATATTATTTTCTTTTTTTAAAAAAAGCATTGAGATATAATTTACATACCATATAAGTCACACATTTAAAATGTACAATATTTGTTTTTAATTTATTCACAGATTTATGCAACCATCACCACCATCAATTTTAGGGAATATTCATCACCCCAAAAAGAAACCACACACCTTTTAGCAGTCACACTCCCCCATTCCCCCCCCTTCATCCTCCTCCGTGGCAACTACTAATCTACTTTCTATCTGAATAGTTTTGCCTATTCTGGATGTTTTAGTTAAATGCGGTCGTACAATATGTGGGATTTGTCCCATGCTGCTTTCACATGGCATACTTTCAAGGTTTTATTTATGTTGTAGCATGTGTCAGTACTTCATTCCTTCTTATTGCCAAATAATATTCCATTTTGTGGATATACCATATTTTATTTCTCTGTTCATCTGCTCATCAGTTGATGGTCATTAGAGTTTTTCCATTTCTTGAAAACAGTATTCAGTATAGAATAATGCTGCTATGAACATTTGTGTACAAGTTTTTACATGGGTATTTGTTTCCATTTCTCTTTGGTGTATACCTGGGAGTCAAATTGCTGGTCATGTGGTAACTCTACATTTAACATTTTGAGGAATTCCCAGAGTGTTTTCCAAAGCGACTGCGCTATTTTACATTGACATTGCCGTATATGAAGTTCCATTTTATCTGTGTCCTCACCAACACTTGTTATCTTTTTGTTTATAGCCATCCTATTTCATATGAGGTGTTATCTCAGTGTGGCTTAGATTTGCATTACCCTAATGGAAATGCCATTGAGCATCTTTTCATGTGGTTATTGGCCATTTGTGTATCTTCTTTATAAAAATATCTATTCAGATCCTTTGTCTATTTTTAAATTGAATTGTCTTTTTAAAATTTTTGAGTTGTATGAATTCTGATGTACTATAAATATATAAAGCAAATCCCTTAGCAGATATATGATTTTCAAATATTTTCTTCCATTCTGTGGGTTGTCTTTTTACTTTTTTGATGATGTGCTTTGAAATATAGAAATTTTTAATTTTGATGATGTTTGTTTTATCTTTTTTCTTTTGTTGCTGGTGCTTTTGATATATTTAAAATTGCTTTGCATGACCCAAGGTCACAAAGGTTTTTTAAAATAGATTTGTTTTTTAGAGCAGTTTTAGGTTCACACCGATACTGAGTAGAAGGTACAGAGATTTTCCATAGGCTCCCTTCCCCCATTATCAATGTCTCCCACCAGAGTGGTACATTTGTTTATAATTGATGAACCTACATTGACACATCATTATCACCCAGATCCATGGTTTACATTGAGCTTCACTCTTGGTGTTCTCTGGATTTGATCAAATGTATAATGGCATGTGTCTACCATTTATAGTATCATATAGAGCAGTTTTACTGCCCCCAAAGTCCTTTTTGTTCCACCTATTCATTCCTTCCCTGCCACCCCCCCCCGTCCCCTCCCCCTCCCCCAACAAACCCTTGGCAACCACTGATCTTCTTTACTGTCTCCATAGTTTTGCCTTTTCTAGAATGTCATATAGTTGGAATCATATGGGATGTTGCCTTTTCAGATTGTCGTCTTTCACTTAGTAGTATGCATTTAAGTTTCCTCTATGTCTCTTCATGGCTTGATAGCTCATTTCTTTTTGTCACTGAATAATATCCCCTTGTCTAGATAAGAGTTTGCTTATCCATTTATCTACTGAAGGACATCTTGGTTACTTCCAGGTTTTGGCAGTTAGGAATAAACATCCGTGTGCAGGTTTTTTGTGGACATAAATTTTTAATTCCTTTGGGTAAATACCAAGGAGTGCAGTTGCTGGATCATATGGTAGGAATAAGTTTAGTTTTGTTAAGAAACTGCTAAACTGTCTTCTAAAGTGGCTGCACCATTTTGCATTCCCATCAGCAATGGATGAGTTTCTGTTACTCCATGTACTTGCCAGCATTGATGTTGTCAGTGTTCCAGATTTTGGCCAGTCTCATAGGTGTGTAGTTATATCTTGTTTTAATTTGCATTTCTCTAATGACGTATAACATGGAACGTCTTTTCACATGTTTATTTCCATCTATATACCTTCTTTGGTGAGGTATCTATTAAGTTCCTTGGCCCATTTTTTAACCAACTTGTTTGTCATTGTTGAATTTTCAGAGTTCTTTGTGTATTTGGATAATCGTCTTTTGTCAGAAATATCTTTTATGAATATTTTTCTGCCAGTCTGTGGCTTATCATTGCATTCTCTTGACATTGTCTTTCACAAAGCAGAAGTTTTTAATTTTAAAGAAGTTGAGCTTATTGATTCTTTCTTTCATGGATTCTGCCTTTGGTATTATGTCTAAAAAGCCATTGTCAAATCCATGGTCATCTAGATTTTCTATATTCTAGGAATTTTATAGTTTTGAGTTTAATATTTAGTTCTGTGATCCATTTTGAGTTAATTTTTGTGAAAGATGTAAGGTCTGTGTCTAGATTCATTTTTTGCATGTCGATGTCCAGTTGTTAAGGCACCATTTGTTGAAAAGCCTGTCTTTGCTCCATTGTATTGCCTGTGCTCCTTTGTCAAAGATCATTTGACTGCATTGATTTGGGTCTATTTCTGGTCTCTCTATTCTTTGCCCCTGATCTGTTTGCCCATTCATTCTTCAATACCACACTGTCTTCATTATTGTAGCTTTATAGTAAGTTGGGTTGTGTCAGTTCTCTGACTTTGTTCTTAAGGTCACAAAGATTTAATCCTATGTTCTCTTCTAAGGGGCTTATAGTTTTAGCCCTTACATTTAGATCTATCATACATTAGATCCATCATCTGTTTTAATTTAATCTTTGTATATGGTATAAGGTAGGGATCCAGCTTTGTTATTTTGCATGTGAATATCCTTTTGTTCCTACACCATTTGTTGAAAAAAGTATTCTTTTCCAATTGAATTGTCTTGGCCGCCTTATGTAAAATCACCTGACTGTAATGTGACAGTGTATGTCTGGCTTCTCAATACTATTCCATTGGTCTATGTCTGTTTTTATGCCAGTGCCACAATGTCTTGATATTATCATAGCTTTGTAGTAAGTTTTGAATTCAGGAAGTATGAGTCCTCCAATTTTGTTCTTCTTTTTTTAAGATTACTTTGTCTTCTCAGTGTCCCTTGCAAGTCCGTTTGAAATTTAGGATCAGTTTATCAATTTCTGCAAAAAACCAGCTGGGATTTTGATAGGGATTGTATTGAATCTGCAGCTCAATTTGAGGAGTCTTGCCATGTTGACAATTTTAAGTTTTCTAGTCCTCAAGCATGGATATCTTTCCATTTATTTAGATCTTTAATTTCTTTCAACATTATTTTATAGTTTTCAGAGTAAAAGTTTTGTACTTTTTTTTGTTAAATTTATTCCTCAGTATTTTATTCTTTTTAGTTCAGTTCTAACTGGAGTTGATTTTTAAATTATTTTCGTGTTGTTCATTGCTAGTCTATAGAAATTTTTCTTTGTTGTATGTTGATCTTGTACTATGTAACCTGGCTGAACTTGTTTATTATTAGCTCAAATAGTATTTTTAGTGGATTCTTTTGGATTTTCTATACACATGATATCTGCAAACCATTATTTTTTGAAAGATTATTATGTTTAAGTTTTATATGTACAGAGGTGATTTATGAAAATATCCTCCACCCAAGGCCTGGGTGGTGCAAAATTTACAGGTCCTGGGATTTGATAGATACTTAAAATCTCCCTTTGGCCCAGGGAGCTAATTGCTCTGGCCATCCATTCTACTTGGTCTCACCCTCTTGAAAGAGAGTACTGAGATGAAATCCAATTGCTTTTTATTCTGTTTAGGTCACTGCTGTCCTAAGAAAGTGCCCTAGTCCTATGGTCCTCTATCATACCATCATCCCCATTTAAAAATGGGCTTTAAGATCCTGGACAGTCTGCTTTCTGCCTCCCTCTCAACACTCTCTTCTGTACTCTTTTTGTTAAAGCTGCGCTCCCAGGCCAAGTTTCCTTCTGCCCGGGCACCTTTGCACATGGAGTTTCTCTGCCTGCATGCCTTCTCTCCTTCTTTCCCTAGTCACCTCCTAATTGTGCTTCAGTTGTGTACCCTATATTAGGTCAGATTCCTTTTGCTATGGCTTCTCATATGCACGTTATATATGATTTTCTCCCATTTGGCTCACTTCTCAGTTAGTAATTTTTTATTTGTTAGCTTATTTGAGTAATATCTGTTTACTTACTTGTTTGGGAGCTCACCAAAGCATGGGTCATGCTTTTGTTCACTGTATTGTTGGCACCTTGCAGCGTGTCTAGTGTGTACTAATATATGCTTAACGAATATATACTACTTAATTATTGAGGTAAGGTGATTCAGAAGGATTATCTCAGTTCTTGGATGTTTGTTTATGCTGTTAAGATTGTTTAGCTGTCAGTTCACCTGGTGTCCATAAATGCTTAAGGGTTTTGGCAACGCTAATCATGAATGACAATATTGTTTTGTAATAAGAATGTTTGGCAGGTATGTTTGGTATGTTGGCTTCAGTAGTAATTCTTTTTTTAGTTTGCTTACACTGCCTTTTATTGGTATTCTATTTTTGTGGATCTGATTTGGTTTTGGTAAAAATTCTTTTTTAACTTAATCTCTTGGGGAAAGCTAACTGGATCATGAAATAGTAAGGGGATACAGAAGCTCTCACTTAAATTTGGATTTACACTAAAGCCAACGTTGCTGTTTGGAGGCAAGGCTTGGGAAAACATTCAGGTGAGGTCAGTTTTCCTTTATCTCAAAGGACTTTTGATTCTTGGACTAAGTGCTGTCGGTAAGACTGGGCTCATTGGTTCTGCGCTGTGCCAGAAAGAAAAGTAGCAGTTTTGTTGTTAGAAAAATTAATAGTGATAGAGATTAAACATATAGGAAGAAAAACTGGGCTTCCTCTTGCTTCTGAAACTTTGTTTTACTAAAGAGGTAGAATAAAAAGAATATAGGAAGATGGATAAATTATTTATTATTTTTGTAAAATGTCCTTTGTTGCTGCACGATCTTTCTATATTGTAAACTACTTATAAGAATAGGCAGTGGAAGTGTTCAGACTCTCCATATTTGCTTGAAGATAATTTGTAGTTATTGTATGGTTCATTTAATTGGTCTTTTTGCTGTCAGTCACCACCACAAAATGGTACACTTACTGAAAGTTTTAGTAGATGAACAAGAACTCATTTGCATATGTAAGGACCTGTAGCATTTCTAAAGATGACTTTTTCCCCTTCATGTTAAGAGGTATATACTTACTGATAATACTGTGTGTTCTCGTAAGGTTTATCCGATGACAGTCAGCAGCAGGGTGTGATTAAGCCCTGTCCTCTGGCTCTGGGCCGAGTGTGTGTTGTCTCTGGTCCTGCAGTTACAGAGTAGGGCAGGTGGTATGTTCATATGCCTTTGATTGCTCAGAAGTTGGTGTGCTTTCCCAGGCAGAGCATTTTAGAGCTAGGTAGGATCATTGTGGGAGTGGAGGCTAGGGAACAGAGAGTTAATTCTTCACTGTTCTGTGGTTGAATTTACGTCTAGCCATTGAATTTACATCTGGCTGCAGCTGATTTTCCAGGGGATTAAGATAGCATTGTGCTTAGAAGACTGGTTTTAGTACTTTAGAACTGGAACCCTTGCTAAGAGGGACTGGGCTTGTGTTTGGTTCACTGACAGAAAGATCGTTGCACTCTAACTCCTGATTCTTGAATTTGGTGAAGACATGGGAAAGTGAAGTAAGATTAGATGTGGATGATGAATTTTTAAGAACACAAGGATTATTAAAAGACTGAAAGCAACTCTGTATGACTGTACTGTTGGTTAAATTTTACTTGATTTGGTTACAAATGAATTATTCGGATAGTAAATATAAATTACCTGAGTTCAGCATTTATTTTAGAAAAATGTATAAATCCGAAGCCCAAGAAAATTCTTGATTTAAAATCTGATTTGAATTCTGGTAAATGGTAGCTATTTAATTAGTGTCAATCTATTGTGACCATATGTCTCCTAGAATCTGACAAGCATATAGCAGTTAATTAGTGAGTAATCACTTTATTGCCAAACTTTTCCTCTGTTGGCAATATATTTGGATAAAAAAGATAAAGATAAAAAAAGAAAATATAATGTCTAGATACTATCCCATGTTAAAGTAGTACTGTTTAACCAAAACTTTGGAAACTTTCAAAAAGGAAACTATTGTTTTGTTAAAACTGTTGTTTTTAAAATAAACTATTGCTTTATTTAAACTTTAAATCATTTTTTAAAATGTTATCTTAAGAATAGAAGTGCTGTATTTCTGAATTTTAGTGGTAGTCTTTTTGTTTTGAAAGTATTCTACGTTAAGAATTATTTGGGGTAGAAGTGGTATTTTTGAGTCTCTTATGTACATACAGAAATAGTTAATTGGTAATATTAAATTAAAAACTGAATTATCCTAATTCTTCACATTGTTTTAAATGTACAGATGTGGTCCAGACCTGTATATGACTGTTGTATTCACATTGTGATTTTGTTCTAACTAGTTTTTTAAATTGAAAAGTAATACATGTACATTCATAATAACAATATTTCAGGTAATACAGAAGGGCCCTCATAGTCTCCTATTCAAAGACAACAACTTAACAGCTTCACAGCACAGTCTGTTAACTAAAACATATGTTTCTTGTGAGGATCGCCCTGTTCTTAAACATTTGTTCCATTCATTATTATACTGTTCTTTTTATTGTTTTTATGTTTAAGTTTTTATTAAAATGCTTTCGGGATAGTTACGTGTTCTTTTAGTAGAGAGAGATTATTTGTAATTAAGTTATATGGTTGTGTCTTATTGTGCACACTGGACTTTATGTGCATTTTTTATTATGAAAAGGGTATTGGTGGTAGTGGTAGGCTGACTGATAAAGAGAAGGTAGTTAAGTCTGCAGTGTTGTGGATTAATTCTTCAAAGAACAATTAGCATAACCTCTTTGCGAGGTGTGTTTACAAGTGAGCTTTCTTATTAGAAAGCAAACATCATGCCAGAGTTAAAAATCCTTTCCAGGTTTGGGGTTGGAAAACAAAACTCACATGGAACTTTAATATGATAGGGAAAAGTATTTTCTGATAGATATCAGATATTAAATTCACAGATCTCCATATGCTGTTGGCAACATGTAAGGAATTCAAATCTTAAAAACATGCTTGTTGTCAGCTTTTAAAGGAAATTTGGCCATACAGACTGAGCACCAGGGACAGTGTGTCTGAAACAGACCAAGATCAAGAGAGGCTAAAACAAGGATTTAGAAAAAACAGATTTGAAGATTATTTTGAACTGATGTTTAGGTGAGCAATTGCATTAATTCCATTTCATATCTGGAAAAAGCCCTCTCTTAAACTTAGGACTTTTCCATTTCTTCTTAATATAATCGACATCTACAAATACTTATGGAGCATACACTTTTTATACTTAAAAAAGATAGAAAAGAGAATTAAACAAATCTCTTGGTTTAGGTTTAGTTTCCTTTTGTAATATTTATTAGCTTTTGAAGTGATCTCCTCCACTTAGTAAAGAACACAGCCTGCTATAACTGACTGGCTTAGTTGGAATGCAGGAGACTTTTATCATTCACTTAGAATGAGAGTTTCCATATTTCCAAGAATAGCAAAATCCGTAAATATTACTTCCTTTATTTCTGCTGTCAATATTCTTCCTCTGTGCTTGAACTTTTAGATTTTAACTTTCTCTTGCAGTTCCCAGCACCTGGAGTATTTGCCTCTCTTACCCAGAGAGAGCGGCATGCATTTGCGAGCTGCCTGGTGGCTATGTTAACGAGAAAAGTGACAAATGGTCTGCTTTGAGACCAAACATTTTATTATAGTTATGTGAATCCGTGTCATATACCAGCTAATTTAAAAATAAAATGATGACGCCTTTTTGTAAGCATACAAAGTATTAATAAATTCTGTTATTTATCTAGTTAAAAGTGTTCAGTAATTATACACATATATTTTGTTTTTTAGATTTGGATATCCAACAAATGAACAATTTCTTATCATTTTTATCTCAGATTGCAAATTCCTAAAAAAAGGGAACTAGATTGTCATAATTTCTTTGTGTATTTTTGCTTAACACAGTCCTTAATATAAGTATTTCATAAGTACTTTTCATTTCTGAACAGTTTACATACCAAAAAATTGACTTTTAATTAATAAAATGGGACATTGTAAATTAAGGGAATAAAACTGGAAAAGAATAAATGGAATATTTTTTATGAAGTACAAAGAATGTATTGCCTTACTTAGGTGCTTTATTTCATATTCACAAGCCGCCTCCTTTTTTTATGCCCCAGCCTTTTATTGTGGAAAATTTCAAAGATGCACAAAAACAGAATACCCAGCTTCAGCAGCTCTAAGTTCTTGTTTCATCTGCAACTCTCCCATCCCCGGGTTACTGTGAAGCAAATCCTGGATATCAAATACTTCCTGCCACAGATGTTTCAGTTTGTTTCTCTAAAAGATAATCAAGCCTTCGTCTGTAGACAACCTGCAATAAGATCTCATCTGCAGTCAGTGTACCGTATTCTGAGTGAAGACCAGTCTTAACAACCTTAGACCAAAGTAGGTACTTAGTGAGAAAGTGAAATCGTTTTAGAAACTTGTCATACCAATAACTCCTAGTATTCATGAGCTGTTATGTTTTTTTCAGGCTTTTCTTTATTTGAAGTTCCAACAGTTAACTTTCTTTTGGCTTTTGACTCTTCCTCTGCATCCCCACAAGGGGGCAGATAAAGGAAGAGAAAAGTAAAATTTAAGTGAGCCTGATTTGAGTTTCGCTTTTATTCATCAGTCAAATGGAGTTGCAGCAGATTTTTGGAGTGATTTTTCAGAAACAAGCAGTGACTTCTCTTCTGAAAGAACTTGCGGTGCCCTTCCTTGCTTTTCAAAGACAAAATAATATTAGATACCTAAAACAGAGGTTAAGCAATGATCTTTTAAAAATGGTTTCTAAACCATTGTTACAGCCTTCAGTTTTCTCTGCTAATGGTTTGGGCTTTAATGAAAATATAGCATTTGAACTTATGTCTGATTTTTGCAAGCTATAGTTTAGGTAACTATTGTTGAAATTTCTCATTGAGCGATGAGGATATTGCCTAGTTGATGTATTTTACTGGGCATTTGATTAGCATTGGAAAGGGCATAACCACCATCTTTATGCCCAAACAGCTTCCCATTTCCTAAAACCTTCAGTTACTGTGTCAGTGTCATTGAGTGAATTATGTTCATAAACACCTACGAATATGTTATGGTTACTTTATGTATGGCAAAGACAGTATTCTATTTTGAAGCTTGTTTGATATTGAACACCTGAGCACCATAAAAATTGATTTTCAGTCTGTGGGCATTTTAAATGAGCACCTGTGGAGTTTTACGTAAGTTAATTATTTCTTTGTGTGAGAGTGGTGTCTGGATACTTGAGGTGTGGGAGTTTTTCTTCTTCTGTATCGTGTATACTTGCCCTTCTTGTTCTTTTTCGTTTCCCAGTAAATATACTTCTTTTGGCAAAATGCTGTTTTTCCAAGCAGACTATGTAAGACTCACATTTTGTATATGTGGTTTTAGTTGTTATAAGATATTGAGGGAGAATAATGGGATAAACATTAATGGGATTAAAAAATGGGATTGACTCTTCTTTTTTTGTATGTATTTTGGCGTCTGTTTTACATTAGTGTTTTTCCTGCTGTTGCCACCGTTAAGATCTCTGGTTATCTAAATTTCTACATCACTGCGGCATGGCATATAATGAAACTGTTATCTTACATTCCTATAGCATTCTTTTTATCAGCAGTTAATGCCTTTTATTCCTTAACTTCATGCATGAATTATGTAGCATATGTGAAGAGGCTTAAACTGTTTCCATTACATTCTTTCTGGATGGCTCCTGTTATATTTAGGATATACTTATACTTTAGACAAAGTAAGAATGTTATTGTTGTTGACCTTGACCCCAGATAACTGGGCAGACATTATATAGCGATGTTTGAGTCTTCACAAAACGTACTGTTAAAGCCGACAGAGTGCTGGCGGGAGACTCTCCTGGACAGCAGAGTCATGGAGCTTTTCTTCACAGTAAGTCTCACTTTTCATCTCTGGTAGTAAAGGCCACGGAAAAGTGCCACTGAGAAGAGCACGTGCTTTTGTGTTTTTCTTACCTAAAACAAGACAGATTTCTTTTCGCCTCTAAAGCCTTCTCTTCTAATCAATATATCTGCTTAAACAGAAATCATGTAGAAATGTTCTTGTTAATTTATAAAACTGTTATATAATTATGAAGGATTTAATATCCTAGAGCTGAAGTTCTCACACTTCTTGGTCTCAGGCTCCCTTTACACTCTTAAAAATGATTGAAGACCCTGAAGAGCTTTTGTTTATGTGCGTTATAGCTATTAACATTTACCATATTAAAAATTCAGACCGAGAACTTTAAAATAATTGACTTCATTAAAAAATATCAATACGAAATCATTATATATCAACAAATAACATTTTAATAAATAGCTATATTTTTGATAAAAAAAGGTTAGTGAGAAGAGTGATATTGTTTTACATTTTTGCAAATCTCTCTAATGTCAGGGGTAATAGAAGACAGCCACATTCTCATATCTGCTTCTTCATTCAATCGGTTGCAGTATTACACATCATGTAGCCTTGGGGATACTGTACTGTATGTATGTGTGACAGTAAGAATGGGAAAGGCAAATACTGTCTTTGTATTATTATGAAAATAGTTTTGCCCTTACAGCCAACCTAACAGGGTCTTAGGAAGCTCCAGGGCCTGGACCACACTTGGAGAGCTGCTCTTCTACAGTAGGGCGCTTTTTATGGACTAATTATCAGTCATGGGTTGAGTTAGTGTTATTGAATAACAGGTTATTTCAACTCTAACTATTTGCTAAATATCGAGAAGTAAGCAGTATGCTCCCGTGTTTGCCCATGAGGGTCCCCAATATAATGATCAAAAGCTGGGGAAAAAATACCTACTATATATGTGTGTAGGGTGTATGTGTGTTAGGTGCTTATTTGCAATTATAGGGCAAACATACAAGTTATTTAGATATAATGGCTGGGGCAGAAATACAGATAAAAACCAATTAAGGAGGAAAAAAGTATTTTGCTTATTAATCCCAACCATTAATTATAGTTTCTTACCTTTTCATTTGTTTAAAAAAATTCACTTTTTTAAAACGTTTTTGCACCATTTAAAAATTGTAGTTATGTGATGTATATTAGAAAATACCTAGAACAAGATTGTTTATCCATGGATATCCATAAAAATATTTTCTCTAAAAATACTCAGAAGATTACTTTGCATTTGCTTAAATCAGAGAAATGACTATCAGTATCAAAGAATTGTAGCTAAGTTTTAAAAATCTGTTGCCTGCCTCATCTGACAGAAGTTGTTTTGATTTGTATCCAAATTCAACTTTCAGTATTATTCATTTGATTGAAAGTAGATCCCATTCCAGCAGTTTTTGAAAAGGTGAAAAACTTGCTACCAGTACTGGAAACAACTACCCCAAATCTGAACAGCTGTCTAGACAGACTGGACAGCTGCTCCTGTCAGCTGTGAACTACCACAGGCAAATAACTTTTGAATTGAAAGTTAACTCTTTTTCACTTTGTTATTTTAACAGTTTTGTATTTGTGGCCTATTATTTTCATTTAAGCAGTTTATAAACAATTTTAATTTTGTTATTTGTTACGAAAAAGGCAGTGGCTCATCTTTTTGTGTTATTAAGTTTTTGTTAAATTTATTTTCAGTTATGTGAATTCACTCCTGATTTAAAGCAGTTTTCCACCGGATATCATCGCTATTTCCGTAAATTTCCATCAATAAACGTAAACATACTATCGTGTGGAATCGAGCCTTGAAATATGTTGCTCATATTTGAATTCAGGAACACTTCAGGTTGCATTCTGCCCCTCAGAAGTGTACAAAATGCTCAATTTTTCTTTCTCCCATTAGGTGTTGGAAAATCGCTCTCCTTCGTTTTTCCTTCTACCTTTTTGACAGATTCTTTCTGATCTTGTTTGTGGTCTCTTTCTCTGCTTATTGCTTAAAATACCAAGTATTTAGTAAAATACTTAGTAAATACTAAGTAAATACTGAATTACTAATACTTATTTAGTAAAATACTGAGATAGGAATACTACGATAGTGTTCCTGTCTTAGTTCTCAGCTTTGCTGACTGTGTACACTTTTGTGGGGCTCTCTCTCCCACATGTACGCCCTCAAGCACCACTTCTACCCTGATGACTCCTAAATCTATATTCGGCACACGCTGCTCCAGAGTTCCAGAGTCTTATAATCCAAGTGCTTACTGGATGCTTTAATTTGGATGGCCCACAGGCATCTCAGATTCAACATGTTCCAGTAGGATTTATCATCTTACTTGCTTCTCTTTATTCCCTGTCTTGCTTCACCATTCACCTCCCTGGGTGTTCTGCTAGACTTTGCTTTTCCTTTTCCCTCTGCTTCTCTCTCTATTCAAGTCATGAATTCATTTTTTAAGTTGTATAATATAGTTCAGATATGGTAGAACTCTTTGTAGTGCTGACATTGGAAGAAGGGCGAAAATCTATGTTATGTAAGAATTAATCATTGATTTACCTTGAGTTTTCTGTGGTTCGTATTTTAGATAACATAAATTGAACAGTACAGGCAGGCTCTACAGACAGTTTCTTGTTTTATTTTATCACATATTCAATGTTAGCTGTTTCTTTGAAGGTATTTTTTCTTTTGATTCTTCATTTTCTGGACCAGGAGTGAGCAACCATTTGGCTCTGTGGTAGAAAAGAAGCCCTCTGTTCTCCCAGATTGCATTGTATTAGTTGATAGAATGTTTCCCTAGGTATCATGTTTGAATGTTGATTAGGTTAAAGGCACAATGGCGGAAATTTAGTTACAGTTTTCAGATAAGGAACTTAAGAATAAGCTTCGTTCAGAAGTTCATGAATTAGTGTGGGTATATGATTTTGTGTTGTACTTTTAATTTACTCTATAAAACTTAGAGTAGAATATATTTTGAAAAACATTTCTTTTGTTCTCGACCAGGGATTGTCAAACTTCTTTTGTAAAGACCAGGTAGTAAATATTAGGCTTTGCAGGTCACATTTTCTCTGAGGCAACTATTCAGCTCTTCCCTTCTAGTACAACTGTAGATGATGCCTCAGCAAACAAGCACGGCAGTGTTCCACTAAAACTTGGTTGACAGTTGTTAAAATGTGAGCTTTGTATAATTTTTATGTGTCTTGAAATCTTATTGTTTGATTTTGTTTTTCCCAACTGTATAAAAATATAAAAACCATTCTTACCTCACAGGCCATACAAAAGCAGGCAGGAATCCAGATTTGGCCTGTGGGCTGTGGTTTGCTGACTACTGTTCTAGACCAAAGAGGGTAACATATTTTAAGCATATCAGTAGATAAATTAACTTTGTAACTTTCACTAAATTTTTAAGGTTTTAAGTTTCTTAGAACCTTCGGAAGTTCAGGGATTAAAGATTGATGGAATCAATCCGTGAATGAAGATTTCTTGAGAGTCTGTTCGCTGTGTCCCAGCACTATACCAATGACTAAGAGAAACATTCTAACTTCAACTAATTTATAAATTTATAATTGCGAAGTCAGTGAACATAACCTGAAACAAATAGAGAATAAATGTTTAATATTATGTGCCATTCAGAAAGCAGGGATTGGTGTAGGAAAAGAAGGGCTAGAGAAGTCAAATGCTTGTCCAAAGTAGAAAATGGACTCTGTAAATGTTGTGGTGAATTAAAATCATTACCTATAATTTCTTTACTAAATGTATTTTTCTTGGTTATTTTAATTATGTCAAATCACAGAAATGAACCATCTTTAAAATCTGAAAATATTTATAGCACTGTAAAATTAGGGAGCAATATTTTGGGAGCATTTCCTTCACACATGCAACTGTATACCTGGTGTTTCACCAGGTGTTGTATCATTGAAATAAAGTCTGGATGAGGTTTAAAGTGGATTTAAATAAAATTTAAATAAAAGTTTTATTTAAAACTTTTTAGTATTTATTAGTAGCAATGATGTAGGATAAAATGAGAATGAAACAAATTGTAGGCCATCGCAGTTAATGAAAGAGTGTGCTTATATATTGGTTGAATGAATGAACGTCTAGGGATTGACAGGTATATTGGTTTTCTAAGTGTGCAACTGTTTACTTCCACTAACGTAGCATCTATACACTCCTGATTGAACTTGTCTGCTAACTTTAGCAAGAAGCTCTAGCTAGGCATAGTTAGCATAATACAGATGACTGTCGTTGTTGCTGTTTTTAGAAGAAGCAGTATGTCTGACTGGCTGGCATCTGTTTCTCTCTTTGTCATAACATGCTGGAGACAGTTCAATTTTCAAAATGTAGGTAGCCCTTAGTTAAAAATTAATTAATATGTTTAAAATCATGTCCTATAATGTAAAGTGGACTGAGGGACAATTTTCAAATTTAGTTTAATTCAACAATTAATTTTCTAGAAATAGCCAACTACAGTGAATTTTTCTCTTACCTCATTTGGCATGATAGACACGTGACCCTTACAAAAGAAGAATTTATTTTTATGGATTAGTAATTCTTTCTAACAGGTACATCGAAAAATCAGAGAAGATTCAGATATGGCACAAGATTCCCTGCAGTGCCTTGCCCAGTTAGCTTCTCTTCATGGACCCATCTTCCCTGATGAAGGTTCGCAAGTCGATTATCTAGCACACTTCATTGAGGGACTACTGAATACTATCAATGGGTAGGTATACTTGCCCCTCACAAGTGAAAAAAGGAACTTTCAGTTTTTTCTTTAACAGTGGAGGAAAAAAAGAAACTAGTGATGTTTTTCCCTTTTTAAAATATTTTGAAGTATAGTTTTATGGTAATTTGAAATTAATAGCTATGCTTTTAAAAATGAATAGGTGATAATATTTGCATGTTTGGAAATGCATGATTGTGACTTCTCTTCTACTACCACTTAATAACACTCATTGCTTGATTTTTAGAATTGAAATAGAAGATTCTGAAGCTGTGGGAATCTCCAGCATTATCAGCAACCTGATAACTGTGTTCCCTCGAAATGTTTTAACTGCCATTCCAAATGATCTTTTCTCCTCCTTTGTTAACTGCCTCACACACCTCACTTGTTCTTTTGGGCGAAGTGCTGCACTGGAAGAAGTGGTAAGTGTTCTAAAATGAATGGTATCTGTTTCTCACAAGAAGATCTGCTGTGCCTTTGGGACACTTCTCATGACAAGTAATTATTTTAAGTGAGTACTAGCTATTGTTAAAATTGCATTTTTGTTTATATGTGCAAATTATTTGGCAGTCTGTGTTTGGAAATATGACTTTTAAAATTTTGTGGATTAAAATCACTTTAGTAGATTAAATTTATTGGTCTCAAGATTTTAACTTTGAGATAATTTAGTACCTGAATGTAGGACATAGAATAAAATGTTTATATTAAGAATTATGTTGAAATCCCATATTAACAATAAAAACTTTAAGTTTAAAGGGTGCTGCTAACTTTGTGGTGTGGTGACTATGTGTAATTTTTATGTATTTTTTGAGAATTTTAAAATTTTGGACTTCTTTGGAAATTACTTAAAAATAATTTGGTTCTAATTATAACCATGCTTATTTTGATTAGACTGTGCTCTTTAATTTTTTTGGTGCTATGGTTTAATAGTATATGTTGCTAGAATTTAATTTAAATGAAAATGAAGACCAGTAGCAGTACTAAAGATTTTTTGTATAAATTTTCAAATGCATATTTTCCAAATTTTATATTTAATTTAGAAAACACGTGCTTAAACTCCTTGACAGCACAGCTGCGTTTATAATAGTTACTGTGAATAACTACATTAATCATGGGAAATAATTGATTTTTTTCCTACAAAGTAGTTATTAAATTGTTGAAACTAAATTTTCTTTTTATGAATCAAAACGTGGATCTTTTCAAAGATTTGTAAGGGCAATAAGAATATTTGTAGATATCTGTTAGAATTTCATGTTAAATCCTAACTGAGCTGTTTTGTTGGGGGTCTGGCAGTGCACGTGTGAGTTTTTCGTATCCTTTCAGAGCTGTTCGGAGGATAAAGAACTCAGGAATGATTGTGTTTATGTAGCTGGGCACTTCAGTGGTTTGATGAGGACAGGAACCAGGTCAGGCAGATATTTCTGTGTTGGAAAAAGTATAGGTAGTGGAGGAATAGAAGTTTAAGGGTGTAATATGTGAGAGGTGAATTTCTCAGGGGCAGCAACTATGTACTCTGCATGGAAATACAGGGAAATTTTAAGTATTTAAGCTTTACTCAAACCCTTCAAATTATCATCGACTCTGAATCAATCAGGTTTCATCTCACAGGTTTTGTTGTACTTTGTTTTCCTCCTTGGTTTGTTTTCTCTTCTAAACTAGGTGGATTAAACGGCATGTTGATCATGTATTTAGAAACACAAATACCTTTTAGTTTCTTTTTGTGGGTTAAGGATGTTCCTAAACATTTTATAGAAAAATTGCCGGAGGATTTATAACATTGTTAGTTTGCAGATTTTTAGTTTTAGTTTAGAATTTATTTATTTTAACCAGGAGACTGACAACTTGGAAAACAATTTTTCTGTCAAGGTTTGACATATACAGAAAGGCTAGATCCACTTTCAGAGACATCGATGTGTATTGTGCTTGTTTCATAAGAAGGCGTGCTCTGGTTATGTTGTACCTAATAGGTTTCATTTAAGAGAAGTGTTACTTCTTTTAATCAATTTCTTTTAATTGCTCTGTTTATGACATTTAAAAAATGTTCTTAAAAATAATTGGTTACCTATTAAAAAAGGCAGAGGGAGAAGATTTGTGTAAAGCTTTGCATCACTCATGGTAGCTAGGTAAGGGAGGTCTGGTGAAGTTGAGGGCTAAGGGGGGGCCCTGTACGATGAGTTGCCAGACTAAACGAATCCTCCTAAATGTCGCTTCAACCCCGTGTGCTTTTCATTATATCCTGTGTGTGCTGGGGGAGCGGGACCTGGGGAATGTGCAACTGTCAAAAGTACGTGAGCAAGTCTGGCCAAACCAGAGTGGAACTTCTGGAACACAGGCCACATGTCTTGTTTGCTTGTGCACCCAGTGATTGTGGTATTAGTACATAATATATAGTTGTTGACCTGAGATGGAAAAATATATATAAAGAAATGATCTATTAAGTAAAAATTGAAAAATTGAGGCATATAAAAAACATACTTTGGGAGTCAGTGTGGTACAGAAAGATCCTGAACTTTGGAGGGGGACAGCACAGTCATGCACCAAGTAATCATAAACTACAGGGCCCTGGGCTAATTGCTTAACCTTTTCTGAGCATGTTTCCTTGTTGGGATAGTTAGGATAATTTCTTCTGAAGTGTTATGGGGTGGATTAACTATATGAAAGTGCCTGAACAGTGTGTGCCATAAAAGGTAGAATAATTATGATAAAAATGAACCTTTATAATAGCATTTATTGAGAGCCTGTATTGTGTATACTGTCTTACCAAGTAACACTAGTTCTTGAGTGTTGTTTTGTAGAAACCAAATATTTTAGTATTAGTTTTCTTTATAATTTTAATTTTGTGAAATATCTGTTTTTCTTTAATATCAAACGAGTTTCTTTTCCCAATAGGAAAACAGATTTATCATATACACTTGTTTTATTGTGATTTTTTTTCAGAACTGTATTTATTTAGGAATACATATAGATTGTCTCTTTTTTTAGAAATTCATGTCTCTATGAATTTGGTGATTATGA
Organism: Equus quagga; assembly: GCF_021613505.1. NCBI lineage: Eukaryota > Metazoa > Chordata > Mammalia > Perissodactyla > Equidae > Equus > Equus quagga. The sequence continues at coordinate 80,322,495 of NC_060272.1, forward strand.
CGGTGATTATGTTGCCATAGCAAGTTGAAAAAAAGAGCCTCTTCATGGGAAGAAAAATTCATGATACTAGTGTGTGTTTATGAAGTATGTCCTTGGTTGGTGGCTTTAGCCTGTGTGTGAGGAGACTGTTATTTATGATTATCCCTCAACTTTTTGAAAGTCTGTGCTCAAAAAAAGCAATTCCAGTCTTCAGCCAAGTTGTTCATTTTGCTGTTAAAATTTCTTAGTATTACTTGAGGCTTCCTGAAGCCAAGAATTTTTTCATTGCATCCCAGAAATCAAATTACTGTCTAATTGTTGGACCTAAGAAGTGAGAATGATTGTAGAGATGAAATTATTGCCTTAAAAATTAAAATCCTAACAAAATAATTCTTCATATTGTTATGTCAACTATTTTATAAAATATTTGTAATACTAGGACATGCATTTAAATTGATTCAGTGAAATTTGAAGAGAATATGACTTGAACTCCATACTCGAGTTTGTTTCTTGATTTCTTTTGTCAGTAGAAAATTTTAAGCTCAGCCACCAGTAGGTTCATCAGACAGAAGCCATGTAAGTGAACACAGCAGCCATCATAATGCTTAAACGTTGACGTGTGTGTGTGTTTGGGTGTGTGTGGGTGTGTATGTAAGGGAGGAGTGGTAGATAAATTTTATAAAGTAAGAACTTTATATTTAATTTTGGTACATTTGTAGCCTGATCTCAAGACCAGCAGGACAAAGTAATGAAGAAAATGATACTTGGTAAGGTTGTTAGGAAGTTCATTCTAGAGTGTAAGGCAGTTGGGTGAGTGAGTGGATTTAAAGTTCAGCATTCTTAATTCAAAATCTGTCTTCTTTAGCTCAATGGACAGTTACTTTGTGGCGAGGAGATGTAGTGAAAAGGAATACATTGAAACCAAATTACAAAGTGAGAACTAGGAAGCAGAAATTTGAGGACATTTCAGTGATAAGAAGGAAAGCAATAGCTTACTTTCCGGAATGGTGATGTCAGTACAATGCATATATATCAAATGTCTACCTTGGATCTTAATTCATATGAGGATGGGATTGTTTGAGAAACCGTGCCAGCCGCCTCACCCAAGGGTTCTGACCACTAGGAAGGTATATATTGATGTTACTGTAGAGAGCAAGATAGCTGTCCAGCCCCATTATGTGCATTCATTTCCTTTGCTTGAAAGACCAAAGAAAAGAATTAAATGGGATTCATGAGTATTTTTTAAACTTTGCACATATACTTCTTTTTATACTTCTTTTTAAATATACTTCTTTTTAAAATACTAACGGTAGCTTTAGCTCTATGAGGATATTTGGAAGAAAATTGGCTACTGTTACACCTTAAATATAGACTCTAACTTAAAGAATACTCTAAAAAATAATTTCAGTGTTGTATTTAATTCTGATGGTGCAACGTTTCCTGACTTGTATGTGAGTCAGCTCTGATTTTTTCAATCTGCTACGCCAGTCCTAGTGCAGAACCAGTGTTTAAGTTTTACAGAATTCTTGCACTTGAGATAGAGTATAGTGGATTTAGAATAAAGCTTACCTACTGTCATAACTATTGTTCCATATAGTATCCTTTGTATTGTTTATGTTACTAGCATTAGAAACATAACTAGGTCTAATGGGCCAGGGGTTCAAAAATGAATGCTAGAGTGAGGTAGAAAAAAAGAATTACTCTTTTACCTTGTGTAAGCCAGGTGAGTCCCTGAGATGGCAGTACCCTAGGAGTATTGCTGGATTAATTTAATTCCATAAATATTTATCGAACACATACCATGTGCCAGGCAGTGTTGAAGGCATATACATTCCTTTGCATTAAGAATTTGGAAGTTCATGTACATTTCCAAAAGAAAGAAAGTGCGTTAGTCTAGGAGTGTAACATCTAAAAACTGTTTCTGAAAATTACAACTCAGACTCTGGGTGCTTTTGTGTGTTTTTAAGTGAGCTGTCTATAGGATTCTTCTAACAGCTGCAATACTTGTCCACCAAGTCACTTTCTTTTGGGGGATTTCAGAAGCCAGGAATACTGTCAGCCACATAGGTACTCTGAAGTTAAATTAATTCTGTGCTTTAATAACTGGCTAGAAAAAAATGATGATGAGAGAATAAATGAACTTTTTTGCATTTGATGTTCAAAGACTTCTAAATTCTTTTTTAAATGAGAGCTTGTGGCATTTTAGTTGTGACGTTTCTGTGATTCTTCTCTATAGTGCCATATTTGCCTTAAACGAGACTGCACGAGGGAAAGGATCAGAATACTTATAGCAGATGAGCAACAGCATAAACTAATGTAACGCAGTCTTTAATCTTTCGTATTTCTTGTGAATGTTTTACACTGTGCAATACAGATTTTATTTGATCTGTCATTGGACTTGGGTGTGGTAAATTTTAAACTTGTGAAATATTTCATAAATATAAAGTAAAATTTTATATATATATAAAAGTTGTAAAGAATAATAAAGTAAACAACTGTGTACCAACCATCCAGATTAAGGAATAGTATGTTATATTAATAGAACCTTTTTTTCCCTTACATTTACCTGGAGGTTTCCCCCCCTTCTGTTATTGCAAGCACATTTTTTGTTGCTAAGTTATTTTTGCCAGAAGATATTTTCATCATGTTTGCAAATGAACACTGCTAGTGAACTTCCTGGCCAGTGTTCTTGGCACTTTTTTCCTAGGCTCTACAATCTCCGATTGTTTAATTTGTTTTCATTCCCGAGTCCTTGTAAAGAGTAATGTAGTAGCAGCAGCCTCCGGTTGGCAACATAGAACACAAAGTAAACGAGGTTAAGGAACTTCTTAAACGGTACTCCTTGGATATAAAATTTTCTATGTGAGAATTAATTGCCCACACCTATCCTTATTGTATTTTTCATGTCTATGAATTGTATGCTTTTCTTAACTAACTCATGTAATTTGTGTTTACATATGAAGATAATACTGATGATCAAAGAAGGAGCTTTCCAATTTCATGGAAAAGATTTGGAGTTGTCATTTTGGTTATTTGCTGTTTGTAGAACAAATCTATTGTAGTGGGATGGATTATAGTAACCATAGTACTATCATATGTAGGAGTAGAGTTGGAGTTGTTTGCAGCATAACAATCAATTTTAGAACTACTCTTACTTGAGATTTATCTTGTATACTTTTACAATAGCTGATATTACGTATACACCCACATACTGTATTTTTTAGAGCAGTTTTAGATTCACAGCAAAATTGAGTGAAAATACAGAGTTTTCGCATTTGCCCCCCCTCCCAAACACACACAGCTTCCTCCACTGTCAACATCCCCCACCAGCATGGTATATTTGTTACAGTTGATGAACCAGCATTGACACATTCTTATCACCCAAAGTCCACAGTTTGCATTAGGGTTCACTTTTGGTGTTGTATGTTCTATGTATAATGACGTGTACCCACCATTATAATATCATACAGAATAGTTTCACTGCCCTAAAAATCCCCTGGGCTTCACCTAATCATCGCTCCCTCTCCCTCCCAGCGCCTGGCAGCCACTGATCTTTTTACTGTCTCCATAGTTTTGCCTTTTCCAGAATGTCATGTAGTTGGAATCATACAGTAATGTTAGATTGTAATCTCTGAAGTTCAATTCAATGTCAAAAAGGAGAGCAGATTCACATATTAAAAGTTTTCTTTCCATACCTTCATTTGGCAGCATTTTCATAAATAAAATTAACCACTATTTTTCTGATTAACCACTGTTAACCACTATATATTCACATAGTTACCACACATAAAAGTAGATTTTTTTCTGTGCCTGAAGAGCTGCAGATTCACTCTTCCATACTCTTCCAAATTAATTATGGGCGTTGAAATGTAAGTGCTGATATCATATTTTGATTACCTTCTCCACCCTCCATTCCCAAATGGAGTAAAGTGGGGTCAAGTAGTCTCATAAGCTCTAAGCCCCTTTCCAAAGCCTTTCTGGCAGCAGGCCTGACAATACCCAGGGCGTGAGCACATAGCGTCTAGCTGGGACTCCTTCGTCATCTCTGCGCACGTGCTCTGGCTTGGCTGCTGGGTGTTGGCCAGAGTGATCATGGAGCAGGGCCAAGGTATTAGGAAAAAGCACTCGCTTAGGTTTCACTTCTCTGTGATTAGACTGAAAGATTTAGTTGCCAATTGTCATCAACCAAATTTCTCACGCTTTGCCTGATGAGTTACTTGTATTGGTATCCAAGAGGAAGCAGTATGCTCTTTAGAAGTTTTTAGTTCTTCTTTTAAATCACCATCCATTGAATTGGGGCTCTTACAGTCAGCCTGTGATCTGTTTTGTCTAATATCAGGGCTTTATAGTAGGGATTGTCGAATGCTCTTTCAGTAATAAAAAAGCTTATAAGCCTTTTACATTTTATTTGTGCTTTTCTATATATGAATAATTAAACTATGATAGCATGCATTATATGTGTACTAAATAACAACAAAAGTAGTTCTTAGAAAATGTCCTCCTTCCTTTTGAGACACTGGAGGTCAGAGATGCTATTCCATAAGTTCCTCTTAAGATATGTTCCCAGTCTGTTTATTTTGGCAAGATAAACTGTTAAGACTTAACAAATGATGTCTGCAAAGCACATGCTTTGTTAAGTATATAAACAGGCCACAGATGTTTCTATGGCAAGAAAGTATCTTATTCATCTCCCTATTCCAGTGCTTCTCTTTTAGCATTCAAGTAGTTTTTGTTGAAGGAATAAAACCACTTTCTCCTGTTGCTAATAACAAATTGAGCACTGTGCGTGGCCGTTTTAGCACTGTTTGATCATTTTATATAGATGATTTTATGACGTCATATTTGATACACACAAAAAATAAAACGTGTGTCATTCTAAAACATAATGAAGTGACCGTGAGTGAACCCATGACCCAGCTCAAGAACATTACCAGTGCCTCGGTTCATGTTGCTGGTGTACGCATCCCTGTTCCACTCCCTGGCTGCTCCCTCTTCCCACACTGCAAGAGAGGTGACCACGGTTTTGAATTTTATCATTTTCTTGCTTTAAAAATTTTGATCATTTATATGTATAAGATAATGTTATTGTGTGAATATTACACCACAATTTGTCTTTCCATTTTGCTGTAAATGAATCTTTGGGTTTCCTTCTTTTTGCCCTTACAGTGTTACAGTTAACATTCTTTTATGTGTTTCCTAGCACACGTTTGAGAGTTTTTCTAAGGTCTGAACCTTGGAATGGAATTTTGGGATCATAGGATATGTAAATGTTTAGTTTTAAAAGATAATTTCAAATTGTTTACTGAAGTGATTCGACCAATTACATGTTCACCAGTGGTGTGAGTTCACATTGATCCATGTCTTCACCATTACAATTTTCGCCAAACTTGCAAGTATAAAGTATAAAGTATGGTCTTAATTTGCTTCCCCAAATACTAATAAGATTTGAGCATCTTTTCATATGTATAAATGTATAATTCCCATCATTATTCTTATGATATGCTTGTTCAGTCCACTGCCCATTTTCCTATCAGGTTGTTTCTGTTTTTCTTACTTATTTGTAGAAGTTCTTTATATATATATATTTTACACTAATTTTTTTGTCAGTTATTTGTGTTGTAGATCTATTCTCCCAGTTTTGTGGTTCCTCTTTTCACTTTATGGTATTAAAAAAATTAATTTGGAATAATTTTAGATTTATAGAAAAGTTGCAAAGATAGTACAGAGAGTTCCTATGTACCTTTTATCTAGTTTCTCCTAATATTATCATCTTATATAACAATGGCACATTTGTCCAAACTAAGAAATTAACATTGGTGCATTATTATTAACTAAACTATTGGGATTTCACCAATTTTCCACCAGTGTCCTTTTTCTGTTCCAAGATCCAATCCTGGATACCATGTTGCATCTAGACTTCATAGTATCTTTTGATGAATAAATGTTCTTCATCTTAGTGTAGTTGAATTTACTGTCATTTCTTTTATGATTTGCATTCTTAGTTCCTTGTTTCAGACACCTGCCTTTCCTGTCTTTTTCTTCTAAATGCCTTAAAAGTTTGCCTTTTATGATTTTTACCATCTCAGAATTTAATTTTGAATATGATATCAAGTAGGGATCCAATTTCATTTTCTTCCATATGGATAAAGATTTTTTCCAGCTATATTTATTCATATTTGTATTTTCTATTTTCCCCCAGTGTTATTAAGAGATAATTGACATACATCACTGTATAAGTTTAGGATATAGAGCATGATAGTTTGATTTAACATATATTGTGAGATAACTACCACAATAGATTTAGTTAGTATCTATCATCTCATATAGATACAATAAAAAGAAAAGAAAAAACAATTTTTCCTTGTGATGAGAGCTCTTAGGATCCACTCTCTTAACTTTCCTTAATATCATACAGCAGTGTAGCTATAGTCATCATGTTGTACATTACATCCCTAGTCTTTATTATCTTATAGCTAGAAGTTTGTACCTTTTGACTGCCTTCCTCCAATTTCCCCTCCTCCCACTCCCCGTCTCTGATAACCACAATGTCGTCTCTTTTTCTCTGAGTTTGATGGGTTTTTTCTTTTCTTTTCTTTTCTTTCTTTTCGGATTCCACATATAAGTGAAATCATACAGTATTTATCTTTCTTTGTCTGACATATTTCACTTAGCATAATGCCTTCAAGCCCTATCCATATTGTTGCAAATGGTAGGATTTTCTTGTTCTTTTATGGCTGGATAATATTCCATTGTATATATATATTTATATCCCACAACTTCTTTATCCATTCATCCATGGACATGTAGTTTGCTTCCATGTCTTCACTGTTGTAAATAGTGCTGCTATGAACAGGAGATGCAAGTATCTTTTTGAGTTAGTGTTTTCCTTTCCTTTGGATCTATTCCCAGCAGTGGAATTGCTGGATCATATGGTAGATCTATTTTTGATTTTTTGAGCATCCTCCATACTGTTTTCCGTACTGGCTGTATCAGTTTACATTCCCACCAACAGTGCACAAGGGTTCCCTTTTCTCTACATGCTTGCCAGCATTTGTTATCTCTTGTCTTTTTGGTGATGACCATTCCAATAGGCATGAGGCGATATCTCATTGTGGTTTTAATTTGCATTTCCCTAATGACCACTAATACTGAGCATCTTTTCATGTACTTGTTCCCCATTTATGTATCTTCTTTGGAAAAACGTCTGTTGAGGTCATTTGCTCGATGTTTAACTGGGTTATTTGTTCTTTTGCTTTTGAGTTGTATGAGTTCTTTATATATTTTGAATATTTACACCTCATCAGATATGTGGTTTGCATATATTTTTTCCCATTCTGTAGGTCTTTTCACTTTGTGCTGGTTTCTTTTGCTGTTAGCATTTATTGAACAGCTTTTCATTTCTTAATGGTTTCCAGTACTATTGCTGTCATATAGCTAGTTTTCACATATAAGTGGATCTTTCCTGAACTCTCTAATCACTTCTGTTGGTCAGTTTGTATGTTTCTGCACCTATATTTTGCTTTGTTCTAATAGGATGTCTAGATAGGTATTACAAGTCCCCCATCCAATTCCTCTTCCAGTTCTTCAGAAGAGTCTTGGATATATTTGACTTTTTATTCTTCTTTATAAATTGTGTCAGTCAAGTTGGATGGTGGTTGGGATTACAGGGAAGCTTTCGTGAAGAATGCACATCTCTAATATATTAACTCTATCCCCAAGTGTGGTATGTCTCTATACTAATTTAGGTCCAATTTGTCGTCTTTCAATAAAGGAACAAATTTTTCTTTAGTACCTTATATTTTTGTTGCTATTGTAAATAGTATCATTTTTTAAACCTCATTTTTCATATTGCTGCTGGCATAGAGAAATGCAATTGTTATTTGTACATTGATCTGATATTTACTAACCTTTCAAAATTCTTATTGACTCTAATAATTTGTCTTTAGAGTCTTTTTAGTCTTCCGTGGACAATCATATCATCAGTGAATAATGACAATTTTGCTTCTTTTCAGTCCTCTCAATTTGTATTTCTTTCTCTTATTTTATAATACATTTCTTTTTCGTCATTGTACAATGTTAATACAAGTGGTAATACGTCTTTTCATCATTAGGAATAATGTTTGCTATAGCTTTTTGAGCTGTCCTTCATCAGCATTACTAATAAGTTTTTTAAAAAACATAAGTGAGTACTGATATTATTAAGTGTATTTCTACTTAATCTGTTAATGTGATAAATTGCTTTTATAAAAGTTTTTTCTAATGTTAAAATTACCGTTGCGTTTCTTAGTTGAACCCAACATAATGACAATATATCACAACCTTTTATGAACTGCTGGGTTTGTTTGTTATCAGAGTTAACACCAGCTTCATGGTCACTCCAACTCATTCTCTTTTTCTCTTCTCTGGGTCAGTTTGTGTAAGATTGGTTATTTTTGTTTTATCTTTTGTTTTGGTTTTTGCTAGTTCACTACATCTCACCTGTAAATCCACTGAGCCTGGTATTTTCTTCTGGGGAAAAATTTACACTAACTAAAAATTTTAAATGGTTGGTTATAGGAGTATTCAGGTTTTCTTTTTTTCTTGATCCAAATACGCAGTTACAGTTTTTTCTAGAAGTGTGCCTTTCTCTTGTGAATTACATTTTTGCTTTTACTTTTTTCTTCACATTTATAATTTCAGTTTTGTTACTAATTTCAGAATACAGTTTTAATGTTGTGAAAATGCTATAGGCTCGTTGGTAAAAGTAATTCAAACAGTGCATAAAGTTAAAATTCTCCAAAAATCCCATCAATTATCAGTTCCTTGGCATTTCTTTATTCACATATGGAGCTATGTAATACCCTTCCCCCCCACCCCCCCCCAATTATGGACGTTTAAGTTTAAAATTTTTTTTTGAAAAAGCAAAAAATTAGAAGTAAACCAAGTCACTTATAATTTCACCCTCTGAAACTTCTTACTATTAATGTTTAGATGTATTTTTTCCCCCAGATTTTAAGGTATACCGGTTAGGTTTAAATAAAAACAAAGTCATTACTTCTTATTTATATTGTTATGAGCATTTTCTTATGTCATTAATCCATGTTAGGATTCATGGATTTTAGTGTAAAAGATTAGGGGAATGGTTCAGTAAATTTATTTGCACTTTTTTCAGTAATGCTGCAGCAAACATTCTTATATAAATCACCATGTGACTCTCCTGCTACGTGGACATTCTTAAGTCAGTTTCATTTTTAGTTAACCCTTCAAATGGTGTCTTGTCTACATAAGGCCACTCTTCACAGCTCCTCTTTGATGAATCAGGGAGGCTTTAGAAGAATGGGTATGACCTAGAGAGAGAGACAGAAAAAAGGTAATAAGCTTAGCAGTTGAAATTATCTAGGGATTATTTTATTTTTTTCTAACCCCCTTTCTTTTGTACAAGGTTTCTGGTAGCTTAAAGAACATTTAAAATGAAATCATCTTTTAAAACTTGCAAAAGACAATCAGAATTAAATAAGAGTAGCAAATCAAGACTAGAGAAAAAGAACAATCCTGATATACATACCGTAAGCTTATCTGTATATAGTAAGTTTGACTTTTTAGATATGAATATGAAGGTCTTGGAATGGGATGGGAGATGCAGTTACTTAAAGTCTCATGCAGAAAGAGAAAGCATACCTGCCCCTCAGGAGTTTTTCCTAATATTAAGTAAAAATAAAAATAGGAAAAAAATCTCTTACCAAGTTTTATATAGGAGATGGTGAATGCTATGGAATCTTCAATCCCATGACAACAAATGATGCTTGAACAGATTTTATTTGGCTATTTCTTCGAACATTCTTTAACTTTCAGTATACCACCAGGATCGGGTTATTGAGTTTCTTTTTTGAATAGTTCTAGCTATTTTAAACATTGATTTTTCATGACTTTATTTTTTTCTTACAGACCTTAGAACAGAAAGAGCATTTACTATCTTGCAATTACCTCCTGGATATATTAGACTCTTCTGAAAGTCTAAAGTACATTATGATATTATGATATCTTACCGATCTGATTTCTCCTATATCTTGAAACATTTTGCTGTTGCATGATCTTAGGAAATATTTCACCATTACTCATCAATTCCCACCTATAATTTAAAAAAAGATTACAATAATAAGAAAATAGAGGAATGATGGAATCACCTACAAGGTTGACATAGTAGTGAGATGAACCACACTACAAATGAAATAAATAGCTACTATTCATTGTTTTTCAGTTTTATAATTGCATTTCCTAAAGTATGGCATGTTCTTTCAAGACACTATAAAAGAAGTCTGGAGATAGCATCTTCTAAGTCCTTTTTTTTAACATTTAATTGGATACAGATTGGTATTCAGAATTTTTTATTTTCTGTCCATAGTAAAACAGAGAGAAGGAAATTGCCAGAATAAGACATTTTACAGTGATAAAATGACTCAAGATGAATGTAAAGAGACAGCAGCACTCTAGGCTCTAATAATGACGGTGAAATTGATAGTGTAAGTGAAATCTGGGACTGAGTTTTAGCTGGTGATATTCTAGATAAATTTTCTCAAACTCAACAATTCATGAGTAAATGATGTATTTCCAAGGACAAAAAGAAAATATGGCATTCTCATCCAGTTAATCATTCTACAGGCAGAACTTCACCCAATATTTTGTGACAAGAGTTTGGATCATCACATTTTGCTAAAGGATGTTGATAATATTCCTTCATCTTTTTTGGTGTTCATACAACAAAATTTACTTAATAATGGTTTTAGTAGTATTAATGCTGAAAGCAGTATATACAAAGGAAATAAATCATGTAGAAATGAAAAGAAATTGAATTGATCGTTTTCATTGGTTATAAATCTAATGAATGCATTGTCACATTTATGGAACCAAGAATATGCCTGTCCTTCAACAAAATTGTATTCATATTAAAGTTTTCAAAAGTATAATGCATTTTGATGATACATGGGCAAGAACCAGTGTTCATAGTAAGTTGGAACCTATTAGAAGTAGATTTTCTAAGGACAGTGGATCTTCATTATTCATAGATTCCATATTTGCAAATTCGCCTCCTTCCTAAATTCCCTTTGTAATCCCAAAATCAGCACTTAAGGCACTTTCATGATCATTCCCAGACATGTGCATGCAAAGAGTAATGAAAGATATGAATCACCCGGCATGCTTGTTCCCAGCTGAGGTCAAATTAGACCTTTTTCATGGTCTCCAGTGCTACATTTTTCAAATTTTTGTGTGAAATGGGGTATTCCAAATTTTTGTCACGAAATAGTGAAGTTCTTCCTATGCAATGACTGAGTGGATGATTTCACTGTTTAAAATGGCCTCCGCGTGTTGTTCTGAAGTGCTCTCTGGTGTTCCTGAGTGCAAGAATGCCGTGCTGTGCCTTATGGAGAAAATATGTGTGTTGGATAAGCTTCGTTCAGGCATGAGTTGTAGTGCTGTTGGCTGTGAATGAATCAACCGTGTATATTAAATAAGGTGTCTATAAACGGAAATACACATAAACCAAGGTTATGTATGTATCACTTCACCTGTACATGGTGAAAAATGTGACCAGAGAAAGAACATAACGCCATCGAGTCAGCGTTCACGGCAACTTTATACAGTATAAATACCAGAAATGATGAAAATTGACTATATACAAGATGAATATGTTCCAGTTAGTTGCCTTGAAAGAATGTTGCTAATTCTTGGTATATATACTTTCAAGGCCAGGAAAATATGGGATAAAAATTTGGGCTTGCTTGGGGCTGGCCCCGTGGCCGAGTGGTTAAGTTCGCGCGCTCCGCTGCAGGCGGCCCAGTGTTTCGTTGGTTCGAATCCTGGGCGCAGACATGGCACTGCTCATTAAGCCATGCTGAGGCAGCGTCCCACATGCCACAACTAGAAGGACACACAACAAAGAATATACAACTATGTACTGGGGGGCTTTGGGGAGAAAAAGGAAAAAATAAAATCTAAAAAAAAAAAAAAAAATTTGGGCTTGCTGTGTTTAAATTCTTTTTTTTTTTCTTTTTTTAAGATTTTATTTTTCCTTTTTGTCCCAAAACCCCCCAGTACATAGTTGTCTATTTTCAGTGGGTCCTTCTAGTTGTGGCATGTGGGACGCCTCCTCAACGTGGCCTGATGAGTGGTGCCATGTCCACGCCCAGGATTCGAGCCAGCGAAACCCTGGGCCACCGAAGCAGAGCGCACGAACTTAACCACTCAGCCATGGGGTTGGCCCCTTAAATTCTTGTTAAAATTATCTGATGAAGTTCTTTTCACTTTCCCTCCATTCTTAAGTAAATTTTTCATAAAATGACTTAAAAATATAAAAAGTTTTTTAAAGAACCAGTTGATTCAGAAAATCACTGGGTTTTTTTTTGTATACTGTGGGTTAATAAAAGCTGAAGGCATAAAACACAATCCACTGGAAGTAGTTCACTTAGGTGCTTAGCTGTTATGATCTGGTGGTGGTATTCTGGTGGTCCAGCTTAATCTGGAATACTTGAAATAGATCTTCCATTACTTTTGTTTTTTGAGTCATTCACAAATTGCTAGAATAACAGTTTGGATGGTGCTTTCTGATTAAGGTTCCAGAGTTCTGTATTTGTAAGATGAGACCTGTTTGCTTGCTTTAGAAACTACAAAAGTGAGTTATAGATTAGACTATAAACCTTTAGTATTCCTGTGTTCACCACCTATTAACAGAATGTCAGAAGTTGTGGATCATGCTAAAGCCTTTTTAAGAGTGAATACGTAGTTCAAAGACGCTACTACTTTATTTCTAACAAATTACTTATGAGAGATGCCATTGTTAAAAACTGACCCTGAAATGTATGTTTATCTTTTATCACCTTAGTGTATTTTCTGAAATTTTTTGTTTCTCAGCCTTCCCCATTGGACTGAGGCCCAAAAGCTTGGATGATACGTTATGTGGGTTTTTGCACTAAGCATCGTGCTTAACACTAAGTATTCCCAGTTTCATTCACAGTGATCTAGTGAATTTGTGGATGTAGAAACGGATGCATAGATTAAATTATGTATCCAGATTACTAATTTATGGAAAAATTAGCATATGGAGTCTTATTAGACTGTGTGAAAATTAAGTGGTATCTTAACACTTTGAGGTCCATAGAGGTATCCTTAATCACTAGGTGTAGACTGTTCCTCCTCAATATGGCAGAATAATTTACTTTGAAGTTATTTTAGGACACAACCTGTACATAGTGAAAAACTTAATATCCAGCGCCTGTGTGATTGTTAGTTTCCTTTTAGTCTGTATTGCTTGCTGTCTGCTTGGCTTTCCTACCTCATCCTCACACACTGGTGTCCATGAGTCCCTGTGCTCCTGGTGTTCCTGCTGCCTCAGCACCCTCTCAGGCTCCTGTGCAAGCCCTATCCTTGCTTTTCCTTTTTATTATAAAATGTTAAGGAGCATCTATGGAGTTCTTCCCATGTATTCTTAAATATGCTGGTTCAGACAGTCTATTTTCCTCATTCTTCAGTTTTTCTAAAATCATTTAAAAGTGTGTAATAAGTACAATTTTATCTTTTTGTTCTAACAGTTCTCTTCTTGACTACAGAAAAATGTTAATATTATTTTTATTTGAAAAAGACATGTTCCACAAAGCACTGAACAGCTAGTCTTCTAAAAATTAAACATTAATTCCTATTTGCCTAAGAATTATTTAGATTAAATTAGAAAAATTTTAGAAAGTTGAATAAAAAGCATGCACATTTTTACTGCAATGTTTGAATTAATTAGTTACTTTTAAAACAAGCTCAGTTAGGTAGATTATTGAATAATAATTGAGAATCTTTGTTACAAGAAAAACTTATAAAACTATTTATATGTATAGCGATAGGACTTTTGTTATAATGCCCATCTTATTTCTCTGGCCATTTGTTTTATGAATGTCCTTTTCTCTTAGCTTGATAAAGATGACATGGTATACATGGAAGCATATGACAAATTGCTGGAGTCCTGGCTAACTTTGGTCCAAGATGACAAACATTTCCATAAAGGCTTTTTTACCCAACATGCGGTTCAAGTTTTCAATTCCTATATTCAGTGCCACCTAGCTGCTCCAGATGGCACAAGGAATTTGGTAAGTTTTAAGCCAGGTTGTCATTAAAAATCCACTTCATCATAGGCTGTATTTCATTGTATAGTACTAGAAATTTAGGATGAGCTCCTTCAGAAGATTTGCTGAGAGCATTAGATGGAGAGCAAAAGTGGTCCCTCTTGTCTAAATGAGTACATGTTTTACAGGATGTTGCTTATAGTTACCCCCTTTCTCTTCAGTTTTCAGTTACCCAGCTGTGTCTTCCTAGTTGTTAAGTGATATGAATGACTTCTTGGATCCAAGGGACCCATGGATCTTGAAGACGTCAGATCTTTTTAGGGACAGAAGTTAAATTCTCTGTGTGGGAGGTGGGTTGTGGGTATGCGTTTAGCTGTGTTTACATATGTGTGCCACGGGGTAATGCCCTCTACTTCTTTCTCTTCTGTGTTTCTCCCCCTTTTTGGTAACTGCTAGGGCAGTCAGCATGGTTAGATAGAAGTCCCTAGACAGCTGCACTCAGATGTTGTCTCCGTCCAGCTCCTTTTCATGTCTAGTGCTAAAGTTATTTTACAGTGCAACAGAAATGCATGATTTTTTGAACAGAGGAGTGCAGTTCCTCATTTTTATTTCTTTCGTCAATAATAGACTGCAAATGGTGTGGCCTCTCGTGAGGAAGAAGAAATAAGTGAACTGCAAGAAGATGATCGAGACCAGTTTTCAGATCAACTAGCCAGTGTAGGAATGCTAGGAAGAATTGCCGCAGAACACTGTATACCTCTTCTGACAAGGTACACACAGTCCAGAGAAACCCCATGGAGCAAATGTTCTCTATTCAAAATTCCCTGGAGAGCACTTAAAGTGTTTAAAGACTTTAAACACCCCCACCCCGTATCCCAGCACACTGGAACAAATGGACAGAAACATACTCATGATTGCGTTCCTTGGCTTGTACATTTGGAGCCCAGGCACTACAGCATAGATGGCAGAGAGATTATGGAAAACATGGTATGAGAAATGATTTGACCCATATCAATAAAAACTTGGAATAACCAGTTTTCAAATGCCTGTTGTAAACCTTGATTGTTTGTAAAGCAGTGTTTAATTCTATGTCATAAACAATAAATTGCAATTCCTATAGTGCTATGAGAACAGCTGTGTATAAAATAGATATTTTTGTATATGTGTTTTTGCGCTAACATCTTCATTTATGTTCTCTAATAGATGGAAATTATAAGATGTTCCAGGTCTTTGCTTGTTGAACTTTATGAAGCTATTGTTTTTTTCCTCTTTTAGTCTATTAGAAGAAAGAGTAACAAGACTCCATGGTCAGTTACAGCGACATCAGCAGCAATTACTTGCTTCACCTGGTTCAAGCACTATTGACAACAAAATGCTTGATGATCTCTATGAAGATATTCACTGGCTTATTTTAGTTACAGGTTTGTTGGCTGTTTCTTTTTAAAATGTAATTGCCAACTGAGCAGTTTAAGCCTTAGAAGAGGCTTCATATATTAAAACAATAGTCCGTACATCGTACTGGGTGAAATTTGGATACAGCTAACTATATGTCACAGAACTTAGGTGTTATTATTGTCGTTATTATTATCCCTATCTTATAAATGAAGAAGCTAGACTTAGTTATAAGAAACTAGTACGTGGTCACACTGCTATTAATTTTTGGAGCCAGAATGCAAATCTAGGCAGTCTGACTTTTAGGGTCTTCTTCCATAACCATACTGTCAGTGTTTCTGTATTTTAAATAATCAGGAAAAAAATCTTAATTTTTGAGAAGGCATTCCCAAATATTGACTTTTGATATAGACAAAAGTAGAATTCCTATTAACTTTACAGAATATATTACTGAAAATTATTAAAAGGTAGTAGATCAAAAAGCCTACCTGTCAGTATGAATTATAAAATTGGTGAATAAAACATTTGTCCTTTCCTATATTTTTGAGAGTTAATTATTTGAGTAATAGAAAGTTTCTTCTCATCAAACTTGAAATTAGCATATTGACATTTATAATTTACTTCTACATCAGTTTATATGATGTATATAAATCAAATAAAACTGAAACATTTATAGTACAATTTGATAAATGTAGATTTGTTAAGTGTTCATTTTTAATTTTTTTTAAACTGAAGGCTACCTCTTAGCTGATGATACTCAGGGAGAGACTCCGCTAATACCTCCAGGAATAATGGAATATTCCATTAAGCATTCATCTGAAGTTGACATTAATACAACACTTCAAATTTTGGGATCTCCAGGAGAAAAGGCTTCTTCCATCCCAGGGTACAACAGAACAGATTCTGTGATTAGGTAATATGAACTCTATAGGTGTGCTCTTTAATTTATACTGTTTTATAAATTCTGAGTTGATGGGTAGATGACTGGAGTGATAGGCATGTTGTAAATCTGATACATGAAAGAAAATAAAACTTGGAGAAGCCTTGAAATAAACAAGGATGGCAAGTACTCGATATATTTAAGCAGTGCCACTCTGGTGAGAATTGACAGCTATATCCAGTACTGAGGAAAACAAATGTAAAATTACTCTAAATACAATGAGACTTTGATGGGACATTCAATCTAATGTACTATGAACATATCCCTTGTCCATCAGAAAGCAATACTAATGCAGGTACAGGCACCCTAAATCAGAGAAACAAAGAATATGAGATTCTTAGAAAACAAATGAACGTTAACTAGTATTTATTGTTCATAAAGCTAAAACTACATTTCAATGGCTTTCTTAAGAAAAATTATGATTCTTATGTTAGAAAATAGAAATATTTATCCTGAATATGTGGAACCTGAGAACCCTGTCAGGTAAAGTTAAAAGACAGTAGTGTGCCTCAAATGAGAGAATTCACTTTGATCTTCCTAATAGTAATGGCAAAATTTTCATTAATTCTTTATGGTGAAACTAAGGAGGCATAAATCTGCACTAAGTCTCCTCCTAAAAGTGGATTTGAAAATAGCATTTTAAATTTCAGTATCTTTAGCTTTAAATTTAGATTGCAGGCAGAGATATCAATAATGAAGTAACATTGGTTTTTGTCAGTTGCAAAATCAGTAATCAAACAGGGTGCTCTCCACCTCATTCTTCTTATTTCAATGCAAAAAGACATGGATATCATTTAAACCTGTGCAGTAGAAAATATGATTTTAAAATTATTGAACTATTAAGCCAATATCAAGAAAATGTTTGGGAATTTATTTCCTTTATTGTTGCATTCTCTTGTTTGAGATAAAATATCAATGCTCTATTGAAAAAGTTTTATCTTTTCCTTTTGGGATTACTATAGGCATTAGATTAATTGTCTGTGGAAATCATTGCTTTTGCTTTGGTTTGATTCACGATGAATGTTAGTTTCAAAGGCAGTTCATTTCAGGGTGCTGTCATATTATAATCTTTGTCGTATTTCTTGCCTGGGCAGTACCATCAGGAATGCTTTCCTTGTATTTTCAGTGCTTTTTCAATTTTTGCCAGTCCCAGATATCAGTGTGGGAGCAAAAACATTTTGGTAACTGAGAGCACAGACTATGGAGGGTTGAGGCAAGGGTGGGAACAACAACAACAAAAATCACCTTTTTTTTTTTTTCTAAGTAGTCTGAAGAATTAATGTGAAGTTGAATCATATATGGGAGAACAGTCCTTGTTTATCTCAAAAAGTAGTTCACATTTCTTGAAGAAATTATCATTTGACAAATAATTATTGAGTACCTACTATGTCCTGGGCACTATTCTGGCCATTTGGGAAACCTCAGTGAACAAAACAGACAAAAATCGCTCCCCTTTTCAAGCTCCTTGAAGGGGAGCGATAATAAATAAGTAAATTAAATAATATATTAGAAGACCATAAGTGTGTGGGTAAGTAACTGGGCAGGGTGAGGGGGGTCAGGGTTGCAGAGTTCAGGAATTATTTGTGATTTTAAATAGTCCTATCTCTGTAGGCTTTATTTGGGTTAGTAAGAGAGGCCACGAAGACCTAGGGGAAGAGGATTCCAAGCAAAGGCCCTGTGGCACACCAGGCATGTTCAAGGAACAGCAAGAACTGCTGTTGTGGGTTGAGCACAGTGAGGTGGAATTTTGTAGGAGATGGAGTTAGAGGGAAATCAGCTAGTCTTTAGGTCTTTGTAATATCTTTGGCTTTTGCTTTGAGTGAAATGAGGTGCTATTGTAGGGTTTTGAACAGAAGAGTAATTTATGTGTTAAAAAGGTTACTCTGTGGGCCAGCCTGGTGGCTTGGTGAAGTTCACGCGCTCCACTTCAGCAGCCTGGGATTCACAGGTTCACATCCCGGGTGCGGACCTACACATCCCTCGTCAAGCCATGCTGTGGCAGCGTCCCACGTACAAAATAGAGGAGGATTGGCACACATGTTACCTCGGGGACAATCTTTCTCACCAAAAAAAGAAAAAAAAAAGGTTACTCTGCTGCATTGAGAGTAAACTGTCAGTGGCAAAGATGGAAGTAGCAAGACCAGTTGAGAGGCTAATTGCTGTCATCCTAGAGGAAAATGGTGGTGGTCCAGATGAGCAATCATGGTAGAGGTTGTGAGAAGTTAAAGAGAACTCTGTTTGACTCATTCTGCTGACTTCTGGTTTATGAAATGCAGAGGTTATCCAAGATTAACTTGGAAAGTATGGGAAACTGTGAGTGCTGTCTGAAATATAAAATATATTCAGATAGCATGCTTAAGAAATTGAGGTAGGATTGGGATATTTCAACAGTTAAAAAAGTGTTTCAGAGGTAACTCTACAGGACTTTGCTGATGGATTGAGTATGGCAATGAGGAGGGAGGAAGGAATGAAGAAAGGCTCCCAGGAGAGCCTCAGATTTATCTCCCTGAGAACTGCATGTGGTACACTTTTTCTCTACCTTGCTCCCACTTTATAAAAAAAAAATGGAAAAGCTCTCACTCATTCTGAATCTTACTGTGATGGATGTGTGTGGCATGTGTGTAAAAACCTGCAGAATGCCAAATGAAGGGACAGTCCCAAACAGTGTGGTATTGGGAGTGAATGACTGAGTAGTGGATAACCAGTAATTTTACAAGGCAGGAGATTTCCATTCCTTTGCATTAAATAGCACTGAAGAGGGCTTAGTCAAGTTGTCAGTTAACAGATTATTAAAAATAATTTTTGATGGTAGATCTCAAGGACTTTTGGCATCTAACTTGAAAGAAGTCAAATAATTCAGAGACCTTGCTATTTTAAAAATACCCTCCATTTATTTATATGAATGTTTTCTCAGTGTTTATGTCTATTAAAATGAAAAACATGAATCAAATTATGCTCAGCTCTGTCTTATTCTAACAGTAAGTAATATTTTTTCACAGATACATGAACTAATTTAGAAAAATAAAACTCCACTACATTAATCTCATTCAAGATGCACAAAATTTTATTTTTATGTTTAACAATTTATTTAAACTTATATTCTGTTCAGTTGTGAACTAATAAGTATTGTAATGATACCTCCATCCAGAAGACATTTTTAAACACAGTCTTCTGATCATTGGAAATTTTTAAAAAATATATTTTAATATCTTGACATTTGAGAGAAGTATATGGTATGATCAGTATAATAAATAGAAAAATTTATTATATTAGGGTAGTATTCTAAGAGGAAATTGAAAGAAAAATTTAAGGAGAAAAAGAAACATTATAAAGTTTCCAACTGTAGAAGAAAAACTTGTTTACTTTTCAAATGGATCATGGTGGGTATCAAAACACTGTGATAATTAAATTCCAGTGCGAACATTTGAATGGTAACTGTAACTATTTAATTCAAATTCTGTTAGGCTGCAAATTATATCTTTAAAACTATTTAACTTATGAGACAAATGTGATACATCAACTTAAATGTATTGTGAGGTCATTGGGATATTTTTGCTCACATACACCCTTAAATAATTTTTTAAAGTTTGAGCACTGGTGGTACAAGTATGTGTATAGCAAGAAAAGAAGAGGTTGTGGGGGTAGAACCTTAAAAACCACCTGATTTAAAGAAGATCAGAGGAAGAGGAGGATGTCATAGACCGGGAAGAGTAAGCAAATAGATCAGGGGAAATATGGGAGGTGTGGTGCAAGGGAAGAAATTATTTCAGAAGGGTGGAGGGGTCAGCAGTATCTAGTACTTCTGAGACATCCAGTTAGATAAAGAACTGAAACATGTCCGTAGGATTTCATTACAAGGACATAATTTCAGTCATCTTGAGAGCAGTAAGGAAAGTAGCAGAAGCCAGACTTCAAGTGATTAGAATCCCTGTCTTGGTGCTGATATTCATAAAATGGTGTTTTCATGAGTTCTTTCAATTAAATCCTTTGCTGCTTTGCCTTTTAGCTAAAGTCAAGTTAAATATACATTACTTCTGAGCGTGTGGTCTCCTACTCCCAGCCCCAGAACAAAGACTTTGTTACTTATCTGCATATCATACATGTCATTAACACCACATAGTCATGAATTACCTAGTGCAGAAAAGGACAGTATGCACACTCATGTAGGTTATTTTTCTAGCCAAGTTTTTATTTTAAAATGCCATTAAGAATCAAGTTTGTTAGGAAATAAATAGGACTATCAGGTTTAGAGACAAGACTCAATATTCAAAACATTCTAGATAAGTCAGTTACCGGATCCTACACCATAAAATGACCATTGTATAAAAACAAGCAGTGCTAACCATGGAAGTTTTAAGAAGTCATGGAGTGCTGAAGAATTTAGCATTTACTCTGAACTTTTAATTTTATGTATTTCTCCATTTTGAATTTTAAAATTTTTTTAGGCAGTAAAGCTGCGATTTGCTCATGCATTTAATTGCAACTTCAGCAACAGGGTGTCTCTAGCCGTGACCCTTCCCTTTCTTTGTCTTGTTGCCTACTTCCTGAAAGGTCAGTAATAAAATGGGGCTTTTGTCAACAACCCTATTGGTGAAAATTTCAAGTATAGCCTGGCCTAAATCCAGAGAGTTGAGAAACAAAAAAGGACTTTTAAGAAAAAACTATATTAGATGACCAATTAAATAGATAAAAGAATAAATGACTTCTTTTTTGTACCCACAGGCTGTTATCTGCCGTTCTAAGAGTTTCAGAAGTTGAATCTCGAGCAATAAGAGCAGATCTCACTCATCTACTAAGCCCTCAAATGGGCAAAGATATTGTTTGGTTTCTAAAACGCTGGGCAAAGACTTATCTCCTGGTGAATGAGAAACTGTATGATCAGGTCAGAATATGAAACTGTTTAACTTCATTTGGGCTTATGATGATGGCAATTAGAGAAATGGGAACATTTTTCTTGATGATTTCCTCATCAAAATGTGTAAGGGGCCTGGCCGGTGGCACAGTGGTTAAGGTTTGTGTGCTCCACTTTGGTGGCCTGGGGTTCACTGGTTCGAATCCTGGGCACAGACTTGCACACCACTTGTCAAGCCATGCTGTGGTGGCGTCCCACATAGCAGAACTAGAATGACTTACAACTAGGATATACAGCTATGTACTGGGGCTTTGGAGGGAAAAAAAAGAGGAAGATTGGCCACAGATGTTAGCTCAGGGCCAATCTTAAAAAAAAAATGTAACTAAGACTTGAACATTTTCCACATTGAGAGAACTATATGAATGGCATGCTATTTTAATAACTTGTCTTAGAGCACATTTGATTCAGCTTATTTTAACCAATATTAAGTTACAGATTACTATTTGGGAATGGATTAATTTATATTCTTTGTATTTGGTGTAAATATCATGTTAGTGTGTTAATAATATGAGGGTAATCAACAGGAAAATCACAGTGGAAAACGTAAGTGGATTGAGGATGTCTTTCTTGGACTTATGGAAATGAATACATTTGTAAAATTGATGTAAATGGTATTTCAGATTTAGATGCTAATTTCAGTTTGATTTTTCTATGGATTTTTTTTCAGCTGATCTTTCTCACCTTTTTAAAAAATTTGTTTTCTCTCTTAAGATAAGTCTACCCTTCAGTACAGCATTTGGAGCAGATACAGAGGGTTCTCAGTGGATTATTGGCTACCTCTTACAGAAAGTCATCAGTAACCTCTCAGTATGGAGTAGTGAACAGGACCTTGCAAATGACACTGTACAACTCCTTGTCACTTTGGTGGAAAGAAGAGAAAGGTAAGTTGATTATAAGATGCAGAATCTGTGTGTGTGTGTGTGTGTGTGTAACTCCAGTTTGCTCTTTAGTCTAGTTTTTCAAGTGGCTAACAGTTACATGGTCCTAAGCTCCAGATACACCCTGTAGTTTTGGAGCAGTACATTTAAAAAAATAGTATCGTATTGTGACAAATACAAATAGGGCTTTCCCATCTTACGGCTGAGGATTGCATTGATTGTTCAAGGATTTGGCATCAGAGATTCTTATGAGTAACATATATTTAATTTAGTAATTTATAGTTTTAAAAACACTTTAGTATAGAATAGTCTTGTTTGATTTTTCAGGTACCCTGTTAGTATTATCCTATTTTATAGATGAGAAAAACTGATATTTTAATAATTAATATTTAATTTTGCAAAGTAAAATTTTTCACACTTTCTACAACAAATTCTGGGAATGTTTTCATTTGTCTTACCACATAGAAATATGATTGTTGTTATTAGTACTATTGTCATTGGCTACTGTTTATTGAGTTCTTAGAATTTCCTAGGGACTGTTCCAAACATTTCATATATAGTGTCTCATTTAATTGTCACATCA
This sequence comes from Equus quagga, assembly GCF_021613505.1. Classification (NCBI taxonomy): domain Eukaryota; kingdom Metazoa; phylum Chordata; class Mammalia; order Perissodactyla; family Equidae; genus Equus; species Equus quagga. The sequence goes on from NC_060272.1 coordinate 80,345,260, forward strand.
GTCTCAGCAAAGAGATTTAGGGCTGTTATTAGTGTTGTTATCCCTATTTTACAGATCAAGAAACTGATAATTAAGAGAGAGTAAATAAATTTTACATTGTCAAACGACTAAGGGGATTTGAATGCAAGCTTGTGTGCCTCCAAAGTCTATACCAAATTTACTGTACCATACTTTAAAAATTAATTAAACCCATAGTAAAAATGGCAAAAATGAATGACAGAGAAAGAATACCCAGGGCAGCAAGGCAGAAGAAAATAACCTACAAAGGATCCCCTATCAGACTTTCAGCGGATTTCTCTACAGAAACCTTACAAGCTAGGAGAGATTGTAGTGACATATTCAAAAAATCTTCAGCCAAGAATACTCTATCCAGCAAAAATATCCTTCAGATATGAGGAAGAAATTAAATCTTTTCCAGACAAACAAAAGCTAAGGGACTTTGTAGTCACAAGACCTCCACTACAAGAAATCCTCAAGAAGGCTCTCATACCTGAAAAAAGACAAAAAGGGAGTAAGGGGTTACAAAACACAGAGTAGAGAGACAAATAGAATCAGAATAGGATAGCAAATATTCAACTATAGCATTAGGATAAAGGGAAGTAAATCACCAAAGCAAAGACAATCTTATCACTACAAACTCACAACGCAAGTTGGAATAAGAGATGAAAATAAATAACTTAGGAGGGGAGGAGGAAAGGGACTGAAACAGTCTAGGCTAAGGAAGTAAGAGACCACCAGAAAATGGACTATGTTATACACAAGATTCTGAATACAAACTTCAGGGTAGCCACTAAACTAAAACACAGAACAGAGACACAAAACATGAATAAGGAAAAGTCTAAGAAACCCAGCATAAGAAATTGCAGAAGTCAATGGGTAGGCTAAAATACACAGGACGAGAAACAAGGGAAAAACAGGAAAACCGGAAAACGAGCAAGAGAATGACAGCATTAAGCCCTCAGGCATCAATACTCACACTGAATGTAAACGGATTGAACTCTCCAATAAAAAGACACAGAGTGGCAAAATGGATTAAAGAACAAGATCCAACAATTTGTTGCCTCCAGGAAACACACCTCAGCTCCAAGGACAAACACAGGCTCAGAGTGAAGGGGTGGAAGATGATACTCCAAGCTAATAGCAAACAAAAGAAAGCAGGTGTCACAATACTTATATCAGACAAAACAGACTTCAAGATAAGGCAGGTAAAGAGAGACATAGAGGGCCAATATATAATGACTAAAGGGACGCTTCATCAAGAAGAAATAACGCTTATAAATATCTATGCACCTAAGTTCATAAAGCAACTATTAACAAACCTAGAAGAAGATATCAAAAATAACATGATAATAGTAGGGGACCTCAACACACCAGTCACATCAATGGACAGATCATCCAGACAGAAAGTCAGCAAAGAAACAGTGGAACTAAACGAAGAGCTAAAACAGTTGGACTTAATAGACATGTACAGAACACTCCATCCAAAAACAGCAGAATACACATTCTTCTCAAGGGCACATGGAACATTCTCAAGGATAGACCATATGTTGGGAAACAAGGCAAGCCTCTACAAATTAAAAAAATTGAAATAATAACAAGCATCTCCTCCGATCATAATGCTATAAAGCTAGAAATTAATTACAAGAAAAAAGCTGAGAAAGGCACAAGGATGTGGAGATTAAACAATATGCTATTGAACAAACAATGGATCATTGAAGAAATTAAAGAAGAAATAAAAAAATACCTGGAGGCAAATGAAAATGATAACATGCCATACCAACTCCTATGGGATGCAGCAAAAGCTGTATTAAGAGGAAAATTCATTGCAATATACGCACATCTTAACAAACAAGAAAAATCCCAAATAAGCAATCTTAAACTACACCTAACTGAATTAGAGAAAGAAGAACAAAGCCCAAAGTCAGCAGAAGGAGAGAAATAATAAAAATCAGAGCAGAAATAAATGCTATTGAAACAAAAAAGTCGGTAGAAAGGATCAATGAAACAAAGAGCTGGTTCTTTGAGAAGATAAGTAAAATTGACAAGCCCCAAGCCAGACTTAAAAGAAAAAAAGAGGGAAAGCTCAAATAAACAAAATCAGAAATGAAAGAGGAGACATAACAACAGACTCCGCAGAAATACAACAGATTATAAAAGAATACTATGAAAAACTATATGCCACCAAAATGGATAACCTAGAGGAAATGGATAAATTCTTGGACTCCTACAATCTCCCAAAGCTCACTCAAGAAGAAGCAGACACTTTGAACAGACCAATCACAAGGAAAGAGATTGAAACAGCCATAAAAGCATCCCAAAGAATAAAACCCAAGGAGCAGATGGCTTTCCTGGGGAATTCTATCAAACTTTCAGAGAGGATTCAATACCTATCCTTTTCAAGCTATTCCAAAAAATTAGGGAGGATGGAACACTTCCTAACACATTCTACGAGGCTAACATCATGCTGATACCAAAGCCTGACAAGGACAGCACGAAAAAGGAGAACTACAGGCCAATATCACTGATGAACATAGATGCAAAAGTTCTCAACAAAATTTTGGCAACCCAAATACAGCAATTCATCAAAAGGGTCATACATCATGATCAAGTGGGATTCATACCAGGGACACAGGGATGGTTCCACATCTGCAAATCAATCAACGTGATACACCACATCAACAAACTGAGGAATAAAAACCGCATGATCATCTCAATAGATGCAGAGAAAGCATTTGACAAGATCCAACAGCCATTTATGATAAAAACTCTGAACAAAATGGGCATAGAAGGGAACTACCTCAACATAATAAAGGCCATAAATGACAAACCCACAGCCAACATCATGCTCAATGGGCAAAAACTGAGCACCATCCCCCTGAAAACAGGAACGAGACAAGGATGCCCTGTATCACCACTCTTATTTAACATAGCACTGGAGGTTTTGACCAGAGCAATCAGGCAAGAAAAAGGAATGAAAGGAATCCAAATAGGGAGGGAAGAAGTGAAACTCTCGCTGTTTGCAGACAACATGATCTTATATCTAGAAAACCCCACAGAATCCATTGGAAAACTTTTAGAAGTAATCAACAACTACCGCAAAGTTGTAGGGTATAAAATCAATTTACATAAATCAGCATTTCTATACTCTAATAAGGAACTAACAGAAAAAGAACTGGAACACAATACCCTTCACAATCGCAACAAAAAGAATAAAATACCTCGGGGTGAATTTAACTAAGGAAGTGAAAGACTTATACAATGAAAATTACAAGGGTTTTCTGACAGAAATGGATGACGACATAAAGAGGGGGAAAGACATTTCATGTACATGGATCAGAAGAATAAACATAGGTAAAATGTCCATTCTACCTAAAGCAATCTACAGATTCAATGCCATCCCAGTCAGAATCCCAATGACATTCTTTACAGAAATAGAACAAAGAATCCTAAAATTCATATGGGGCAACAAAAGACCCCGAATTGCTAAAGCAATCCTGAGAAAGAAGAACAAAGCTGGAGGCATCTCAATCCCTGACTTCAAAGCATACTACAAAGCTACAGTAATCAAAACAGCATGGTACTGGTACAAAAACAGGTGCACAGATCAATGGAACAGAATTGAAAGCCCAGAAATAAAACCACACATCTATGGACAGCTAATCTTCAACAAAGGAGCTCAGGGCCTACACTGGAGAAAAGAAAGTCTTTTCAACAAATGGTGATGGGAAAACTGGAAAGCCACATGTAAAAGAGTGAAAATTGACCATTCTTTTTCACCATTCACCAAAATAAATTCAAAATTGATCAAAGACCTAAAGGTGAGACCTGAAACCGTAAGGCTTCTAGAAGAAAATGTAGGCAGTACACTCTTCGACATCAGTATCAAAAGGATCTTTTTGGACACCATGTCTTCTCAGACAAGGGAAACAATAGAAAGAATAAACAAATGGGACTTCATCAGACTAAAGAGCTTCTTCAAGGCAAGGGAAAACAGAATTTAAACAAAAAAACAACCCACTAACTGGGAAAAAATATTTGCAAGTCATATATCTGACAAAGGCTTAATATCCATAACATATAAAGAACTCACACAACTCAACAACAAAAAATTAAACAACCCAATCAAAAACTGGGCAGGAGACATGAACAGACATTTCTCCAAAGAAGATATATGATTGGCCAATAGGCACATGAAAAGATGTTCATCATCACTGATCATCAGGGAAATGCAAATCAAAACTACACTAAGATATCACCTTACACCCATTAGAATGACAAAAATAACCAAACAAATAGTAACAAATGTTGGACAGGTTGTGGAAAAAAAGGAACCCTCATACACTGTTGGTGGGAATGCACACTGGTGCAGCCACTATGGAAAACAGTATAGAGATTCCTCAAAAAATTAATAATAGAACTACCATATGATCCAGCTATCCCACTACTGGGTATCTATCCAAAGAGCTGGAAGTCAGCAATTCCAAAAGTCTTATGCACCCCAATGTCCATTGTAGCATTATTTACAATAGCCAAGATGTGGAAGCAACCTAAGTGCCCATCAGCAGATGATTGGATAAAAAAGAAGTGGTATATATATACAATGGAATACTACTCAGCCATAAAAAAAACCCAAAATCGTCCTATTTGCAACAACATGGATGGACCATGAGGGAATTATGTTAAGTGAAATAAGCCAGATAGAGGAGGACAATCTCTGTATGACTCCGCTCATATGAGGAATTTAAACACGTGGACAAAGAGAACAGATTAGTGGCTACCAGGGGAAAGGTGCGGTGTCGGGGGTGGACACAAAGGGTGAAGGGGTGCAACTACAACACGACTGGCAAACAATAATGTACAACTGAAATTTCGCAAGATTGTAACCTATCATTAACTCAAAAACAAATTTCTTTAAAAATTAATTAAACCCAGTTACCTTCCATTTTTGTTTACTTAGTATGCATCCAATGTAAGTAATACATCTTACATTTTGTTATCTCTACCCATAGGGCTAACTTAGTAATTCAGTGTGAAAATTGGTGGAACTTAGCCAAGCAGTTTGCAAGTCGAAGCCCACCCCTGAATTTCTTGTCCAGTCCTGTGCAGAGGACACTCATGAAGGCTCTTGTCTTGGGAGGTTTTGCACATATGGACACAGAAACCAAACAACAGTATTGGACAGAGGTAACAGTTCCCCTTATTTTGATTGCATCCTCTCATGTAACCCTGTAGTTGTTTTATCTGTGTGTTGTCATAAAATAGTCTGTGGAGACGTGAACTTTTCAGTCCTAGCTTTTCTGTTATCTTTCCCTCTAATGAATAGGTTGAAGCTTTACAGCTATTTTACAGCTATCATCCTATGATCTATCTATATCTGCTCTGATGACGTTGATGTTGTCAAGTGTTCCATCGTTTAGGCATTTTTCCACAACGCAAATTAGAGCCTGAACTGGTGTATTAATTCTCCATTAAGAATCAGTGAGATGTTCCCTTATCTTGAACAAGGAGTTGCATGTTAGCCATTGTGTTAGTTTGCCATTGTATTAATTGCTGTACCAGCAGAAAGTTATTGTGTTACAGTTCTGTGGGCCAGAAGTCTGAGATCAAGGTGTTGGTAGGGTTGGCTCCTTTTTTAAGCCTGTGAGGGAGGATCTGTTCCAGGCCTCTCCCCAAGCTTCTGCTGGTTTGCTGGCAATCTTTGGTGTTCCTTGGCTTATAGAAGCATCGCTCTGATCTCTGCCTTCATCTTCCCATGACATTCTCCATGTGAGTATGTCTGTTTCCAAATTTCCCTTTTTTGTAAGGACACCTGCCAGTCATACTGGATTAGGGACTCACCCTAATGACCTTATCTTAATTTATCTAGTTACATCTGAAACAACCCGATTTCCAAATAAGACCATGTTCTGAGTTACTGGTGATTGGGACTTCAACCTATCAATTTTGGGGGGATATAATTCAGCCCATAACAACCACCATAGACACCTTACCTTATTTAATAAGCTTTAAATCAAGAACCAAGAGTTACCAGTGTATGTAGGTTGCCAGCCTATAATCTTTGTGACTAGAGTACTCTTGATGTCTGAGAAGGGGCATGGTAACAGAATTAAGCAGTTGTCTGTGACTTTAGAGCCAGAAGGAAAACCCGGCTGACCATGTATTTCTAGTTCAAATAATTGTATTATTGTATGTATAGCTTTAAATAGAATTAAGATATTATCATCATATATAAGGATGTTTACTCTTATACCCAGGGCAGAACTGATTATCTGACGTTATGTTCTATGCCAAGAGGAATTGGAAAGGAAAGAAACAGGCGAGAGCTTTGTTTGGTCTTGACCTTACAGAACAGAGGTTGGCCAACTGCAGCCCACAGATCAAATCTGGCCTGCTCCCTGTTCTGTAAAATAAAGTTTTTGAAACACAGTCTTGCTCAATTGTTTACATCTTGTCTGTGACTTGTTCTGCACTACAGTGCAAGCATAATTGAGTAGTTGGACCAGAGATGGTATGTCCTACAAAGTCTAAAATATTTTCCCTCTGGCCCTTTATTGAAAAAAGTTTGCTAATCCTTACTGTGGGGGCTTAATTTTTTACCCTTTTTTAAAGGTAATCAATTGGAAAGAGATGAGGATAGTAGCAGAATTCTGCTACTGACATTCAGGAGGTCTTATTGTGTGATTTGTGTGTTATTTTTTTTTTTCTTTTTGGAACCTAAATTACTCGGAAGTGAGATGATGGCGTGTACTTATATGCTTTTCCATAAATATGATTTTCTTTTTTTCCCCCTAGTTTTATTGAGATGTAATTGACATACATCACTGTATAAGTGTAAGGTCCATAGCATGACGGCGTGACTTACATATGTCGTGAAATGATTACCACAATAAGTTAATTAGCATCCATCATCTCATACAGATGTATTAAAAAGAAAAAGCAAAAAAAAAAAAAAATTCTCTTTCCTTGTGTTAATAACAGCTTTCATATGATCATACAGCAGTGTTAACTATAGTCATCATGTTGTACATTATTACATCCCTAGCACTTATTTATCTTATAACTGGAAGTTTGTACCTTTTGACCCTGTGCCTCCAATTCCCTCTCCCTCCACCTCCTTCTTCTGGTAACCACAAATCTTTTTCTATGAGTTTGGTTTTGTTTTTTGATTTTCAGGGTTTTTTTAGATTCCACATATAAGTAAGATCATACAGTATTTGTCTTTCTCTGTCTGACTTATTTCATTTAGCATAATGCCCTCAATTCATCTATGTTGTCGCGAATGGCAGGATTTCCTCATTTTTTAATGGCTGAATAATATTCCATTGTGCGTATATATACACCACAACTTCTTTATCCATTCATCTGTTGATGGAACTTAGGTTGTTTCCATGTCATGGCTGTCGTAAATGATAAATAACAAAAATTCAACTGAGTAAATTTAAAGGTCAAATTGGCTTTATTAAATGATTCATGAATTGGGCAGCACTCCCTTTAGGAAGTAGAGAACTCTGTCGAGCTGCAGAAGAGCAAAGGTTTGTCAAAGCAGAGAGGGAGGGGAAAAAAGGAAGTTGTTTGTGCAGAGTGCATTGTGTTAGGGGCCTGTGGGTGGATTCTCCCCAGGTGCTGACCAGGAAGTTCCAGGTTGCTGGGAGGGTGGAAACTGCAGTTAGGTTAGGTGTTAAGTTTTGGTGGAGCTTAGCATAAGTGACTCCATTTTGGCCCTGTTGTCTCCTTTTTTATTTATTCATTCGTTTATTTGATTGAGGTAACACTGGTTTATAATATTATATAAATTTCAGGTGTACGTCATTATATCTCGATTTCTGTGTATGTTGTCTGTTTTTTAACATAATAATACTGCCATGAACATGGGGTGCAGATATCCTTTCAAGTTAGTGTTTTTGTCTCCTTTGGATCTATTCCCAGAAGTGGAATTGCTGGATCATATGGCAGTTCTACTTTTAATTTTTTGAGGATCCTCCGAACTGCTTTCCATAGAGGCTGCACCAGTTTGCAATCCCATCAACAGTGCACAGAAGTTCCCTTTTCTCCACATCCTCACCAGCACTTATGTTATCTCTTGTCTTTTTTGATGATTGCTATTCTAACAGGTGTGAAATAGTATTTCATTCTGTTTTTAATTTGCATTTCCCTCCTGACTAGTGATGTTGAGCACCTTTTCATGTTTGTGTTCTTTCTTTATGTATGCCAGAAGTTAGGATGACCTTCAAAATGCAGGATGTAATGCGTAGTTCAGATATTCTTTTTCTGTGCTTTCTCCAACAAGTAGAAATGTTTTGGAAAGTGAATATTTATCCAAGTTGAGGAAATAAAGTTGAAGAAATAAATAAAGCATGTGAATCAAACTGTTAGAAATACTTTTAGAAAATTCATGCTTTCCTTTTATAGGTTCTTCAGCCACTTCAGCAGCGGTTCTTAAGAGTGATAAATCAAGAAAATTTTCAGCAGATGTGCCAGCAAGAGGAGGTCAAGCAGGAGATCACTGCCACACTGGAGGCCCTCTGTGGCATTGCCGAGGCTACCCAGATCGACAACGTAGCGATCCTGTTTAATTTTCTAATGGACTTCCTCACCAATTGCATTGGATTGATGGAAGTTTATAAAAATACTCCAGAGACTGTCAATCTCATAATAGAAGTTTTTGTTGAAGTTGCACATAAACAGATATGCTATCTTGGTGAGGTAAGCGCTTTCTAATTTTATCCCTTCAGGATTAAAGCTATAACAAAATAATAGATACGTTACTTCAAGTTTAATGAATATTATCTGAAATAATATTTTTATGCTTCCAAAAGATTTCTCATAAAAACTATTTTCAAAAGAACTCTGAATTCAGAGTAAGGCATGTTGAATGAATATAAATTCTTGCCCTAAAAAATGTTAATAATAGTGGGGCCAGCCCGGTGGCATAAGGGTTAAGTTTTGGCACTCTGCTTCAGCAGCCTGGGATTTGTGGGTTCAGATCCCGGGCACAGACCTATCTACCACTTATCAAGCCATGCTGTGGCAGCATCCAACATACAAAATGGAGGAATATTGGCACAGATGTTAGCTCAGGGCCAATCTTCCTCACCAAAAAAAGAAAGTTAATAGTAATTTCTTTGGCCTCATATGTTATTCAGTCAAACTTATTCAAATGAGGAATATTTGGTAAAACAAATGGATTCTGGTAGAAAATTTTAACCAATTTCTCTGTCATAAAACCCTAAGGCTTAAAATTTTAAATGACAATTTGTATCTTTGTTTGTAAATCAGACGAATGTTTACACACACTAAATTCTCTTATATTCAGTAAGCAAAGATGGTATTTTTTGTCCCATTAAATTACAATAGTTTGTCTTCATCCAAGGTTTCACTTTTCACGGTTCAGTTACCTGCAGTCCAACTGCAGTTCAAAAATATTAAATGGAGGGGCCAGCCCGGTGGCGCAGTGGTTAACTTCGCACATTCTGCTTCTCGGCCGCCTGGGGTTTGCCGGTTCGGATCCTGGGTGCAGACATGGCACCACTTGGCATGCCATGCTGTGCTAGGCGTCCCACATATAAAGTAGAGGAAGATGGGCATGGATGTTAGCTCAGGGCCAGTCTTCCTCAGCAAAAAGAGGAGGATTGGCAATAGTTAGCTCAGGGCTAATCTTCCCCCCCCAAAAAAAAAGTTAAATGGAAAGTTCCAGAAATAATAAGTTTTAAATTGCACACTGCTCTGAGTAGTGTGATGAAATCTCACACTGTACCATCCCATCCTGCCCTGTCTAGCCCAGGATATGAATCATCTCCTTGTCCAGCATATCCACACTGTAGATGCCACCTGCCCATTAGTCACTAGGAGCCATTTCAGTTATCAATCAACTGTCATCAGATCGACTGTCTCCTTATTGGATTCAGTATAGGGTTCAGTACTATCCGTGGTTTCAGGCATCCACTGAGGGTCTTGGAATGTATCCTCCTTAGATAAGGGGGGCACAGTTGTGTTTAGAAAGCTATTTTAAAATAGCCTTTAAGGAATATATTTGTATTTGTTAGCAGATTAGTTTATATCTTATTCCAGATCATTTAATATAGGTTCCTGATTTGTAAACATTTTTTGTTAGAGTAAAGGAACCTGCTTAAAAGTAAGATTATATTCTATAAATCTATAAATGTAGTCACAGATACATTACTGAGAGGGCAGGCCAGTGCTGTTTATTCTAATATTTAAGACCACTACTTGGTACTCTGTGCTTTTGCAAGTAAAACAATTTTAAACTTTAAAATACTAAATTTTATACAGGAAGCTGAACAGGAGAAGTAAAGCAATTCTGTGGCCAAAATCTTATCATCTTTCTATTATATATTATCAAGTAACCAAAAACTTGGATGACAGATTTTATTGTTATTGTTTTATATGTTTTAAACATGTCTGTAATAGTTAATGTATGCTTTTTCATTCTTGTTAATGTTTTACTATAGTTTAAAACATATTAGAGCTATTATTAGAATTGAGTGAATTTATTAGATTATGTTTTTAAGTTTCTTTAGTATTTATATGTGTCCCCAGCTAGGCACTGCCTAGTAGCATAATGTATGCATGCTTTCTTACAGTCCAAAGCTATGAACTTATATGAAGCCTGCCTTACTTTGTTGCAAGTATATTCTAAGAATAATTTAGGGCGGCAAAGAATAGATGTTACAGCTGAGGAAGAGCAATACCAAGACTTGCTTCTCATTATGGAACTTCTTACTAACCTTCTATCAAAAGAATTCATAGATTTCAGTGATACAGGTAAGGTGTGGTGTGATCGTTTTTAAATTTGTTGTTACTGTTTTTATCAAAGCAAAGGAATGTTTTCATTAAGTGAAATCCCGTGAAGAAGTTCAGTTCACAAAATACAGTCATGCGTCAGTTAATCTCGGGGTGTGTTCTGAGAAATGCATCGTTAGGCAATTTCGTCATTGTGCAAACACCTTAAAGTATATTTACATAAACCTAGATTATTACACAAACCTGGGCTATAGGATACTAACCCTTTGGGATCACCATCATATATGACCAAAACATGGTCGTGCAGCCCATGACTGTAGATGAAAGTCGATCTCTTTGTTTGAAGTGAGAGTGGGACCAATAGCCCTTGCGCTTGCCCTTCCTCTTCTAGGAATAATAGTAATAATAGCTTCAATGAATTAGGTTCTTCCATTTGTTTGTTTAGTTTTCCTTCACCTGACTCTTACCCCACTGCCAACTTTGCCTTAAAACAAAAGGGATCTTGTCTTCTAAGAGAAAAACGAATCCTATCTAGCATCTTCTTTCATGTGTTGTGCAGACATTTGTGGTAGTGGACACTGTTGACTTCTTCATTTTGAGATTCTCTCTCTCAGTTGGATACTGTAACATTCCACTTTACTCGTTACTCCCAATACTTGAGATTGTTTTTTCTCTGTTTCCTTTCTTGTTTCATTTTCCTTATTTGCTGAACAAGGGTTTTTTCCAGTGTCTGCCCTGTCCTAGGCACCATGAGCTTCACAGTCTAGAAGGTTTACTCTCTTTCACAGTTAACTAGGGGTACCTAGGTGAAATGGTTTGAAAAGCACTGTCCTACACTTTCTCTCAGTGAATTCTTTTTATACCAAAGCCTCAGCTGCCACTCTTTTTCTAGGCCCAGCCTCTTATCCAAGTGTCATTCTCATGTTTTCTGATTCCTTCAGGTTGTTGCTTCTTAATCCAGAAGTTCTTAACCTTTTCTAGATCAGATGTGCCTTTAAAATCTGGAATAGTTACTGAGCCTTTCCCTTGAAAATTGTGTGTTATATCAACCCACAGAGTTTCACATACTCTATTAGTTGATTCATGGACCTTGGGAACTCTTCGACTTTGCAGGGGTGTAAGGCCCCAGCTTAAGTGCCTGCACCCCGAGGAGTCTGACTCAAAGTTAAGAACTAATACTGAAAGGTATGGGGGCCGGCCCCATGGCCGAGTGTTGGGTTCGTGCGCTCTGCTTCGGCGGCCCAGAGTTTCACCGGTTCGGATCCTGGGTGTGGACATGGCATCCCTCATGAGGCCATGCTGAGGCAGTGTCCCACATAGCACAAGCAGAGACACTCACAACTAGAATCTACAACTATGTACTGGGGGGCTTTGGGGAGAATAAAAAACGAAAGATTGGCAACACTTGGTTAGCTCAGGTGCCAATCTTAAAAGAAAAGAAAAAAAATCCTGAAAGGGATGGAAGAGCTGTGAAAGGCATTTGGAGGGAAAAGCCCTGTTAGGCTCCCAGGTTTCCGGTGCAAGTTGCACTTTCCCCTCTCTGCTATTCTGAAAACAGATTGTAGAACTAACAATAAACAGTTGAGGGGGAGGTTTTCAAAATAAAAAACTTAAAATCATAATAAAACATTAAGAAAAGAAATCGCAACTAAAATGCTCAGGATTTAAAGTACAAATTAAGGGGGAAAGATTAAAATAAGGGTAGGTAGGGTTGAAATTTAGAAGAAAGAAAAATGAAGACAAAATAGAAAATGATAGAGAAACAGCATTAGCTGATCAAATAGATGATAAAGAGGAAGATATTAGATTTTAGAATAATTACTTAAAAATACTAAGTGAGATAAAGAACATTTTAAATATTATGAAATAAAATTAACATATTAGGTGAGGTATTAAAAGCATAACTGGAAATGGGCTTCAGCGCTACATTCTTGAATCTTTAGTGGAGCTCGTGACTAGAGAGCTGGGTCCCACAGTGTTCAAGTCGGGACGGCCTTCACAGGCCCTGAGAGGCCCAGCGGCTGTGGGTGAGCTCCACAGCTGTCCTCCCACAGCTCCAGAGCAGGCCCAGCCTTCCCGCCGAGTGGAGTCTGTGTGCACCAGTGCCCGGCTTTGGAAAATGGGATTCTTCCAACTAGAACTGACACTCCTGGGGAGAAGTTCAGAATTAGGCTGAGGAAGTGGTTTTCAAGGAGAAGTGCTTTTTATTACCCCGTTTTACCTTTTTTTTTTCTTGTTATAAAAGTAATAGCTCTTAATAGAAAAATTTTTAAGTACATAGACAGAACAATCACCCAAACTTTGACATAATCCAGAATCAACTATAAATTCCATTTCAGTAATTTCTCTTTTGGTTATTTTGTACAGTTTTCTTTGCGATCACACTCAAGTATAATTTTATATTCTGCCTTTTTCATTATTGTTAGCTTTTTCCTTCTCATTAAAATTTTGCATGACTTCTTGACGGCTGCACAGTGTTCCATATTTGGGAATTTAGCCTGTTTCCCTAATATTGGACATCTACAATTTACAGTACATTTATGATTTTGCTATTATAAATAGTGATGCAGGCGTCACTTCTGTGGATAGATCTCTGAATTTCTTACTATATCCTTAGTATATACAATGCTCAAAAGTCTCTTAATATACTGCTTTTGAGAGTAACTATCACACTGTGTCCTCACCAACATTTACATGTTATCATTTAAAAGTCATTTTTAATTTAATACATCAGAAGCAGTATCTTGAAAACATTTACATTGCTTGACGAATGATTAGAATGAACTGATTTTCATTGGGTTTGTGGTTTTGTTAGATGTTTGTTTATGGGTTTTGCTCACTTATCTGTTTGGGTCTTAGGATTCTTATTAATTTATATGCATTCTTTATAGATTAAGGATAATAACCCTTTGTCATATTAATAACTTTTTTAAAAACTACTTTCTTTTTTATGTAATGTTTTAATTTCTATATTTTTCTCCATTCTTTTTCAGCTTAGAAAAATTACACATACCTAAGAGATAAAATAAATATTATTGTGGAAATTATTTAATTCATCGTATGACCAGTGTGTTGGTGGAGTAGATTTTACTTTTCAAAATATTGATTAAGCAGTAGTTTTACTTTCATTGTTGTAGAATAATAATGTAAACACAGAGTATCTGCATCAAGTACTCAGAGACCCTAAAAAATGAAATGCAAAGGATGACCCAGGGCAAGGCTTACCAGATGTCTTTATTATCCCCTCATAGATTTATTTTGGCTTAGGGGTTTGAGTCCGTTTTCACTTTCCTGAAGGTAGAATATATCCAACTTGGTAGGTTTGTTGATGTTACAACTATAAGGTTGCATTATTTTTATTTTAATAGATGAAGTGTTTAGAGGACATGAGCCGGGGCAAGCGGCAAACAGACCTGTGTCGGCAGCTGATGTTGTTTTATACGGAGTCAACCTAATTCTGCCATTGATGTCTCAAGACCTTCTGAAGGTAATTGAAGAAAGTGAATGTGAACCGTAAAACTGTGCATGCTCAAAGTGTAAAGATGTTTAAGACAAGAATACACCTCTGATTTAATTAGAGGTTTAAGTACCTGCTTATCTGTTAAGTACACATGAAAATAAAATGTTTGAGTGCTGTTACGTGTCATTCACACTGTGCGTGTAGCTCAGTACACAGGCCCTCACTTAATTCTACCCCTGAGTCCTTTGTTCGCTGATGCATTAGTGACAGAAAAAACCTGGCTGTTTTAGAAACTGAGTTCTAATGTTAGCCGTTTTGATTCACTCATCATTTGTCATTAAGTGAATAAAGTAAGTTATATATTTAAGTGTATTCCTCTGATACTTTTGAACATCATTCTCAGGTTGAGGAATTGAGCAACAGAAGGCATTTTCTAAGCCACTCCCTGTAGAAATGGGATGGTAAGAAACCAAGACTAACGCAGTTTTTTAATTTTTGTGTTCTGACTACATAATGGCTCGGTTTCACCCGGCAGTATTGAGGGTGTGGTGATGAGGAGGCTGCCTTTCTTCTTCCCCTGTATACCGTAGAGGAGGGACTCTCTTTTCATGAGTTGACATAGCGGGTTAAGGCTGGGGACAAAGACAGGGACGGAGAGGAAGAGGGAGGGGTGTGTGCATGCACAAGATAGAGTGTGAGAGAGAAAGAGGTAGGAGGAGGGAAGAAAGTAGAGATTGAGCAGCGTTTGGAGGTTGAGTGTGAGAGTCAGGGTGCTGTTAGATTCTCACCTAGCAGGATGTAACCACACGCTGCTCTCCTTAAGAAACCTCTCTACTGGAAAGGATTCTGGGGCCCCGTGAGCCAGGTATTCATGCAGCAACCATTCGCCTGGGGAAGTTTAATAAACTCTCTATTGATTCGCTTTTAGGGTTTTTGGTTTGGGTTTTTTTTTAATCAAATAAACCATTAAACGTGTGTTTTCTTAAGCAAGGCAACCTGTAGATTACCTACCTACTTTTTGCCTCAGTTCTCCAGGACCATCCAACCGGAGGGTAGATTTTGGAAGTGTGAGGGGCTGAGTACTCTGTTCTATGCATAATCTTAACAATTTGCATCACATTCTTGTATTTCTCCAACATGCTTGAATGCAAATAAACACATTTACAAAAGGGTTTTATTCACAGATCATTTAATAATTTGAGATTTGGCTACTTTTTCAAAGTAAACACCAGAATATCTGGAATTGGCTGTAGCTTTTATTAACTGTCCAAAAGATCATTGTTTCTACTATGTATTACTTTCATATTAGTTACTAAAATATTCCCTTTATGGAAATTTATGTTTACATTTAATTAGGTCTTCATGTTTTCTATATCTTGTATGTGTTTTGAAGAAATCATTATACTTAGAAGCTTGTCAGTTATTATTGTATTGCATTAAGGAAAATAGAAATTAGATACCATTAGGAATCTAAATATTTAATATTTCTTTTTCAGTTTCCAACCCTTTGTAATCAATACTACAAATTAATCACATTTATCTGTGAGATTTTTCCTGAAAAAATACCACAGCTTCCTGAAGATCTTTTTAAAAGTCTGATGTACTCTCTAGAACTAGGAATGACGTCATATCCTTTAAATGGACATCTTTATTACTTGTCACTGGGGGAAAGGTTTTTAAGATTTTTATTTTATTTTTTCTTTTGTGGTTTAGTTTTACTTCTTAAAAAAGCAGTCATCTCTGTAACTGCCCTAATTCTGTGTTTCCTTCATTAGTTTACTTCATTTTGTCCTCCTTTCACAGATACCAGTGGCATTTGGCCCCTGGTCCCAAAGTCACTGTTTCATTAAGTGCCCCCAATTAGTAATGTCATATCCTGTTGCTAAGTCTCTCATCTTAGCTATCTGATGGTAGAGAATAATATGACTTTTTCTCAGTTGTATGCATTATAATCAGAAACACGCTAGAAATCTCCAGTCTTAGACCCCAAACACTTATGAATCATCTCAAAAACACTGCAAATCTTTTCTCTCATAATTCGGTAAAGACATATTGCACACTAATATACTCACTTATCTGTACTCATTTCTAGAAGTAGTCATCCATTTGATAATAGCTATAATTTTTTTATCTTTCGTAAGTCAAGTATATCTACTCTAGTTTGTTCTTTGACCTTCGTGATCAGAATGAGTTCGGAGGTTTGCCAGCTTTGCCTGGAAGCGTTAACGCCATTAGCTGAACAGTGTGCAAAAGCACAAGAAACAGATTCACCACTTTTCCTAGCAACACGGCACTTTCTTAAGGTAAGGTGTTCGGGTGGTGTGTGTGAAACCGTCTGTTTTGATAAGTACAGTCAGTGCACATAAATCTTCATTCAAATGAGGAAACACTTTCATAGATGAGGAAATAATTACTTTCTGTTCACTGTATTTTCTGGAGATCAACTTCCTGGACACATTTTTCTCCACTTTTATTTTCTGTTCTTAAAAATTGATGTGGTAGGGGCCGGCCCCGTGGCCGAGTGGGTAAGTTCGCGAGCTCTGCTTTGGCGGCCCAGGGTTTCCTGGTTCGGATCCTGGGCATGGACGTGGCACCACTCATCAGGCCATGCTGAGGCGGCGTCCCACATGCCACAACTAGAAGGATTTGCAACTAAAATATACAACTATGTACGGGACGGGGGTGGGAGTGGGGAGAAAAAGCAGGGAAAAAAATTGATGTGGCAAATGTAATGAGGAATTTGATAATTTGATTATTTTATGTACCACAGCAAGTAATAACATCTGTACGTAATCCTGTTTTTTAAAATGATTTTCTTTAATTTTCAGATTTATTTAGCAAATAAGAATAAATGTTACCCCTATTTTTCTTTTTTGGAATGGGAAGGGCCTGGAGGATTATATGATCATCACCTATCTTTATTTAAAGGTTTCATTGTGTACTTTCAGCTGGTTTTTGATATGCTGGTTTTGCAAAAGCACAACACAGAGATGACCACTGCGGCTGGAGAAGCTTTCTACACATTGGTGTGCTTGCATCAGGTACCACACGTGTGTTTCTTCATGGGACTCTTCTTGTTCATTTAGCAGGGACATTGTTTAGACAGATGATGGACCAGTAATACTTCCAATTCTTAAAGAATCTGTGATTCAGTGCTTCAGTTCTGTTTCATTGAGGCTGTGTTTCTTCACTTCCTCAGTAGCTCTGACTTTATATTTTGTGTTTATTTGACAAGCTCTCTCTCAGTTAATAAGCATTTATTTTCCCTTCTTTACCATTATGTGCCATCGTTTTCATTGATCACTGCCCTAAAGCTTATCCTTAAACGACCATGCTACGAACCAAGAATCAGACATGGAAGAGTAATGGAGCCATGGTTTCTGTCCTTGAGGAGCTCACAGTTTTGTAAGGGGAACAGGATGAATGAGACTGAGTACCCAGAGGGGTCTGCCTTCAGAAAGCATAGAAAACAGCAGTGTATTATTTCATATTACAGTGTGGAAATAGTGTATTGCTTCATATTATATTGTAGAAAACTGTGTAATTTTTTTGAGCCTTTAAAGACTCTGATGCACTCACTGATTTGGGGTTAATAGAACAGAAGAAAAGTTAATGCTGGCTCACCTGTCTCCCTTCCCCACTGCAGTAGAGGAGGTGCCCCTCAGCTGTGTGAGAAGACTCATGTTGAATCGTCAGCTGCCTGTTTCCCAGTCCCCCAGCTGCCCTGACCCCTGTGCGCATGTACACGTCCAGCAGTATCAAGTGATTGGCTAGAGAAGCTTTGCTTTTTTCAAATTTTAAGTATGAAGGCTGTAGCATTTGCTGTGACTGGTGCTCAGGATTTGGTTTATTTTCCTTCTTTACAAAGACAGCATCTTGGTGAGGTCTTCCATCCTACTTAAAGACTCCCTTTCAGCAGACTTCCTGCACCATCTGCACCCCAAGCTGAAGGTGTTGGGGGACTTCATGTCTTGCTCTCTTCTATAGATAGTACTTTCTGCAGATGGTGCCATTTCTCTGTCATTTGACTTCCTTGTTGTTTACTAGGGAAATAGGCTTCTTGTCCCCACATATATAAGCCATCATTCTGATTGCCTTTTTAAAAAACATATTCACTCATTGTAGAAAAGAGAGCAGGCACTTGGGATTGGGTAGTAGATCTTGCTGGTCTGGTCCCAGAGGCGCTACCATTTCTTGAAAGTAGGGAAATGATTTGAGTTGATAATTGTCCCCTGTGAGCAGGCCTGTCCCTTGGATAGGGCGATTAGGGCAGCCACCCTGGCTCTGTGCTTGTGGGTGGCGGGCAGGGGGGCCATGCCTTACTACTTTTTTCCATTTGGCTTCACTATTTTTGTCTGTCATGACATCCCAAGAAGCTAATGAAAAATAGTGACAGACCAGCTCTTTTTCAGGAGAGCTTATCTTGGAAAGTTGGCCTGGTTGAGTTTCCCTTAACCCCACACCCACTCCTCTGTGCGAGGCTTTATTATGGAGAGCATTAAAAATAAAAACTGCACATCCACGCGCCATTCCTGTGTTTGTGCTCCTTCTGCCCTTGCTGCGACAGCCACCAGGGACAGTGCTGGATTGGAGCTACATTTGCACATGCAGAGCGTCCTACTTCCACTTTGAGAAAGGACTGAAATACACTCCTCCCACTGTGCCACCTCCTCCCAAACAACTCCTGTCTGTATTTGTGGGGATCTGCTGTCTTCAGGACCCTGTCGACAAGTGTTTATATAAACCTCTGGGAAACTGCTGAAAGTCAGGTTGCAGACTTAGGTTATGTATAAAATGCAAAATAAATACGAATAATGTACTTTGAAAACAGAAGAGGCAACATGACAAAATTGGTAATCACATAGGATCTGGAGACAGACAGCCTTGGATTCTTGCTTTTTAAAGGCAGTGTGATCTTGGACATATTACGTAATCTCACTGTATGTAAGAACTTTTATCAGTAAAACAGGAATATAAACAATACCTACCTCATAGGATTGTTTATAAAAAATGAGTTATTAATGTGAAAGAGTGGAACTGTACCTAGAATCTAGTAAACTTTGAGCAAATGTTAACTATTAGAAAGAGCTGTTAGACCCTGCTTTTTAGAATCCCACGATCCAGGAGCTAATACAGTCTACTTATGTGATATTTGAGGAAGATAACGTGTTCTTATGTATACTTTATCTCTTCAATAGGCTGAATATTCTGAATTGGTTGAAACGTTACTCTCCAGTCAGCAAGACCCAGTTATTTACCAGAGATTAGCAGATGCCTTCAATAAGCTCACCGCGAGCAGCACTCCTCCCACGCTGGATCGGAAGCAGAAGGTGGCCTTCCTAAAGAGTTTAGAAGAATTTATGGCAAATGTCGGTGGTCTCCTTTGTGTAAAATAAACAACAAAACTTTATGCTTAATTAGATCCTTTCTGCAAAGTGCACTGAATTGCTGTAAGTTGACTTGAGTCTTGTCCTGCTCTCCAGTTCTTTGGCCATCTTGGATTCTGGAGAGCCTGAACGCTTGATGTGTAATGCCGTGGAACAGGAGAGGTCAACTTTGAATCAGCTTCTGCTGTTAGGTGTTAGCCACAATTTGTCAGATATGTCTTGTAGATTTTGAATGATGATTTAAAAATTTCAAAACGAAATTCCATATATGTGCAAACAGATAGGGGCACCATGAAATACATATTCAGTGCCTTTTCCCCCTTTATCAAAACATTAGGTGGCTAGCCAAAGTTTAGAATTTTTGTTATTAAATATTAGATGGACATATGTTCGGCTGTGTTTCTCAAAATGATGTCCATGGAGCACCGGCATCGCTTGAGGAGCTGGTTGAAAAAATAGATTCTTAGGCCCAACTATAGACTGTCAGGGTCAGAGTTTCTGTTTGTTGGACCTGGGAGTCTTCATTTTAATAAGCTCCTCTCTCTGCCACCCCAAAAGTTTTGAATCATGCAAAAGACACTGAAAACTCTTAAGAGGTTTTGTGCTTTCAAATGTTTCCTCCCTTTGATGATTAGCTTTGTAATTCAGCAGGAGGAAAAACACTTCTTTTTAGCACACGCTCTCGCTTTCTTTCTTTCTTTCTTTTCTTTTCTTTTCTTTTTTTTTTTGAGGAAGATTAGCCCTGAGCTAACATCCACCACCAATCCTCCTCTTTTTGCTGAGGAAGATTAGCCGTGAGCTAACATCTGTGCCCATCTTCCTCTATTTTGTATGTGGGATGCCTGCCACAGCATGGCTTGATAAGTGGTGTGTAGGTCTGCACCAGGGATCAGAACTGCGAACCCCGGGCCTCCAAAGTGGAGCGCATGAACTTAACCGCTATACCACCAGGCCATCCCTCACTGTCTTTTTGTAACATCAGCCTGGTGTTGGAGGTTTCATATAATACAGGTCTTTAATCATACTCTGATGCCTGAACTTGAGGAGGAAAATACGTGTATATTTTTGTTCCGTAACAAGAAGTTGAGGAACCGTAGCCATTTCATTGCCTTAATTTTAAAAAGAAAATACAAAAAGGAGCAGATTTATGAAATCAAGTCTTGATGCTTCAGAGTTGGTTTAGGGTGTTAGCTGCTATGCCCTTCTGATCATGTATTTGTGTGGGTTTATGAGGGAAATGAAAGGCTCATTCATGTGTAGTCTAATTTTTTGAGTATGTTTCTATCCAGCCATGTAGCTGATGAGTAATAATCTACTCTGAATGGTTTGCTTAAGCAATAACTATTTTAAAGGATGTGAATTATTGATTCATACAGACTGTTATACATTGGGGCATTAGGGGCAATAATTATGCTAGAATGGGTATTATCCTCATTTCACAGGAGCCACGTAAATTTAATTTGAGATTAAAAAATTCACCTTAGGTCCTCTAGCTTGATTTTTCTAATCAGGATTTTTATACTGCTGCCATGCTCCCCTTAATTCTGTCTGCCAGCTTAAATTATGGAAATGAAAGTTAATTTATAAACCACAGGCACATGAAACTCTCCCCACTGCAATGTCAGCATCACCCAGCACAGTGACAGAGGACTCTGGTGCAGACGGACTCTGAAATTGTGCTTCCCATGGGTGGGCTTTCTCCTTCTGCTGTGTTCTTGACATCTGTAGGCTAACCTGTCCTTGAAAGTAGTGTTACTATCTGAATTGCGTGTAGCATATGCACCTTCACATATGATGCTGTTCAAAACTCTGTATAACTCTGTGCTATTAACAGTTATAGTTATCAAAACTGGAACATCAAAATTACATCCAACCTGCGCATGTGATGTTAGCCACAAGTGAATGCAAAGCCTAGAGACACAACTTTTTGAGGAACATTTCTCTGAATTTGATCACCATTCAGTTACAACTGTGGTGGAGCAGAAGCATCTTAAAAGATAGCTAGGAAAAGACTGATAGTACCCTTCATGAAATATGCATATTGTTATATTTTTAAAAATACTTTGAACAATGCATTTATTGTTAGATTTCTTCTTTTTTTCCCTTAAAGAACTTGAAGTCATAGACAGCAGTGATCACTTTGTTTTGCATTGTTCTTGATGTTTTATATTTCCCAGCTCCATCATATTTTCTCAGTAGTAGTGAGCTATGCGTTTCTGTGTGTCATAAATATAGTCCCTGTGCCAAAGGGCGCTGAAACACACAACTGACTGGATAGGTCCACTGGCCATGACAAATCTGTAATCAAGTTATTATTAAAAATAACAATGAATAGGAAAGGAATGCCTTGGTAAATCAAAAGGCGTCTGTATTTAATAACTTTCATCTAAACAGAAATGTATTTGCTAAATTTGCTCAGATGCTATTACAAAACTGCAATTTCATTAGATCACTTTTAATTAAAACAAGATTTACTTTAGATTGGACCAAATAATACTTAAGATATCACCAAAATGTTGATTAGTGGCAAATTGGGGGGGAAAAGCTACCACCATTTTTTAGGTAATGGGGATGCCACTTAATTGTAACAGCTAAACTCTTTTCAGGGTGTTTGTGTGTATGTTTTCCTGATTGGATATTTGTTTAGTTTGGGTCTTTTGTTCAGTTGTCTTTAGCTTTGTTTATTGGCTTCTCATTTTTAGGGGGTTTTGTTTTAATGCTCTTGACCCAGTGGTTGTCAAGCATACTGGCTTAATTCTAGTAAATTGATTTTAACTATTAAAACTGACTATTAAGTTGTCAAAAGAATTTTAAAAACAAAAACATTATTTGTGCCCCTTTTTTATATATGTTAAAGGGACACTGGAGTATGATTTTTTAGAATTTTGTGTTTTATAAAATTTCTGTTGTTCATATATATAGTATCCTTTAACCTCTAGTTTTCAGTTCATTCTTTGTTTGCTTTTATCTTCCTTGGCCCATTTGTTTCCCAAGGCACAATCTCTACGGAGTCCCAAAGCACAATCACTAAGGATTTGTACTTTCACAATTCATATCCATGTAACAGCACCTGTAACTATATTCTTATAGCTCTGTTAAAAAGATCGGCTTGCTTTTATGGTCCTTCTGGATGGGTGGCTGCCTGGGTAGCTAAACTACTTAACAGTATTTGACAATGTCCTTTTCAACACAGTTATTTGGGTCTTTCTGCCCTGCTGTCTCTTAATCTGTTGGAAGACAGTGGCATGTTAACATCACTGCATTGAGTTTTTGTCTGGTATAAAGTGTGACATCTTATGTAAAAAGACTTTGCAATTTTTTTCAAACTAATTTTAAGGATTTAGTCTTACTTCATTGTAAATCATGTATCTAATTATGTTATAGTACTCTGTTCAGCTGAGATGGTCTGTACTTTTTTTGACAATTTTTATTTCAAAACCAAGCATCTCTGTAGTTTTCCCCCAGTCAGCATTATTTAACACTCCCCTTACAGTCTTTGAACTTTCTCTTTTACCAAAACTGTCAAGTCTTTGTATTTCTATTATCACCGTATTTCCCATTTCTGTTAATACTTGTATGAACCCCTCAAGTATTGAGGAGAACTAGCTGTCAGTTTCAAGGATTTCAGGTTTGAGTGTCCTAGTATACAGTGTTGATTGAACCCTTAAAATGCTATTTTTGTCTATTACAATTTTACTTCTTTCTGTTTGCCACCCCTGTCGTTAAGAGGTGGCTGTTATTAGACCTTATAAGTTAGCTGTCTCTGACAGATAATTATGGTTATTGGTTCCTAAATAAAATATCAAACCCTTAAGACAGAAGGAACTTCAATACTTCTTAGGGTTTTTTTTTTTTTTAAACCAGAGAATAAAGAAGTGTTTTGGATATGAGTTTTTCACATTATAATTTTCTGTAAATTCTTCTACAAAACAACATAGCTTGACTGAGGATATAATGTTTTAAATTATTTTAAAATGTAAGTGGATATTCTCTGACTTGGTAACTATGTTCTGGAAACACTGCATTTAAGAATTCTTTAAAAATTGATTTTCTAAAATTAAATAATGTCCAAATTAGGGTATATTGCTGAGCTCAAATTGATTTGAAGTGCCATGGTTCGAGCTGAATTTTAAACATTTTAATTTACATGTAAGAAATGTGAAGTATTCCTGATGGATTATAATGGGAACCTATGACACAGTTAGCCAAAGAATATATTTGGTTCAGGTAAAGATATAAGCTGAATAATGGGCATCCATTCTCTTCTGAAGAGGACGGATGAAGTGATCTGTTTCTGGCCTCTAGCTCTCTGTATGTAAGTCTTTGTAAAACTGAAGGATTCTGAGGCAGCTTCGGTGGGGATTGGGAGGTGTAGCGTGCACTAATGTCAGTCTTAAGACTCCTGAGGCTCATACTGGTAGCAAACCATCTTTATGCACCTCATCCGCCGTGGTTTGCTCTTCACCTATTCCCAGGCCTTCCCAGCACTGGAGAGGTTCTGTTTGTTCCTTTTCAGACTCTATTCTTAGACCTCTTAGCTATTAGGAGCTGTCAGATATGTACTAATAGCTGATTTTCCTAGCCTGGAATTAAATACTGAATCTGCACTATGTACCTATTGGGATCTGACCTCGTGTGTTCTGAGCCCAGGTTTCCTTGTGTGGTGTCTTTTACCACATAAAATTATGACAAATTACAAATATTGGTATTGTGATTTGGTTCTCTGTACAAAGAAAAAAGCTCCATGCAGTGAGTTTGTGGTTTAATGGTCGCAAAATGTTAGCACTGCTACCATTCAGCACGTGTAAAATTTTTTAAATTTATAAATATTAAAATTTTAAACTTACACTAAGACTTTTCAGTTTTTTTAAGAGACCCAGGGACAAGTGTTACTGTTTAAATATTTACCTCTATTAACATTACTAATGAAGGTATAAAGTTGCATTTAATTTTTCAAAAGATGCTACAATATGATTTTAGGAAATAAATTAAGGCTATGTATTAAGCCAGTTACAAGCTGAATATCAAATTGATAAAATTTTATTTGTATTTTTTAAATCCATAAATTGGAGTTAAAGTGTGTCTTTTCACTAAATATTTTTATTACATTTTTGTTTTGATCATGTGTGATTTGTTCATGGGTATTTAGCTAGACTATTTTATGAAACTTATTGAAATGGTACTGGTTCTTTTACCATCATAGGATGATTGACACTGGGGACATTACACAGTTGTAAAATAATTTTAAATAAAAGATGTCAGGACATATCTGTATAGATAAAATAGAAATATTACCTTCCAGGAGAACACCCAATCCTAATAGAATGTCCAGGATTCAGAAAGAAAATCAAAGGTTTGTTTATATTCTCTAGTATTGAGCACATTTATTTTTATCTCAGCTCACAGTCTTAGAAACAATTTCAGAGTTATTAATTAAATCATTGGATTTGGGGCATATTGTAGTAAATCCATTTAGTAGTTTGGGTCATTCTTTTTGGCCTTTCAGGGAAGGTGGAAAATTACCATTCTGCTGTGTGTCAGACAGACTTTCACCCTTTACCTGCTCTTAAATCTTGTAAACATATGCAGTGAAAAGTTGAAATTTTAAGAAAGAAAATGCATTTTGAAAATATATTTATTTTAAACTTGATTTTGCTTTGGATATTCATTGATTTATAATGGTATCTCTTAGGTTATATTGAGATTTGATTCCACTCCAAGGATGGATAAAGAACAATTAGGTTATTTAAGAGGACTAAGTAGAGTGTGTGTTGAGTTTTTGTTTCTCCTCTTTTATTATTAAGGGTGGGACCTTAGGCACAGGCTAATCATTTGTCATTTGAGAGAGCCATAGATGATTTTAAAGGTCCCAAATATAAAAATCTGATATTGTTTTTTAAATAATGGTGCTCTCTGAAAACACAGTTGGCTTATATTGAATGCATTAATGAATGATGCCTTTGGTGCACGGATTAGATTATGAAACATTTTTGTTTTTACATGTAGGATCCCAGATTGGGTCTTGTGTGTTCTTTGTAATCTCAAATGGCAGTTCAATTTCCCTTCCTTCCTTCCTCCCTCCCTCCCCCCCTCCCCTTCTCCCCTTCCCTCCCCTCTCTCCTGTCTTCCTTTTCCTTCCTTCCCTTCCTTGCCTTCCCTTTCTTCCCTTTCTTTCATGAGGGTGAGGGTGATTGGCCCTGAGGTAATATCTATTGCCAATTGCCAATCTTCTCTTTTTTTGCTTGAGGAAGATGGTCCCAGAGCTAACATCTGTGCCAGTCTTCCTCTACTCTCCATGTGGGACGCCACCACAGCATGGCTTGATGAGCAGTGTGTAGGTCCATGCCTGGGATCTGAACCTGCCAAAGTGGAGCATGGAAACCCTACCACTATGACACTGGGCTGGCCCTGGTTTGACTTTTTTTTTTTAGGAAGATTGGCCCTGACTGAACATCTGCTGCCAATCCTCCTCTTTTTGCTGAGGAAGATCAGCCCTGAGCTAACGTCTGTACCCATCTTTCTCTATTTTTTTTAATATGTGCAACCCCTTGATAAGTAGTGCCATGGGTCTGCACCTGGGATCCGAACCAGCGAACCCCTGGCTGCCGAAGCAGAGCATGAAAACTAAACTGACGGCACTGGGCTGGTGCTGCACCCCCCCCCACCACCACCCCATTTTGACTTTCTTTTAAAACTAAGTGAAAGCAAATGGCATATTCATATGAAAACAATGAGAAAATCTTTTGCTTGAAAATTCCATAAAGTACTAATGGCAGCATACTTCTCTCAGTTCTAGGACATAAATCAACTTCCTGCTGAACTCTCTCTGTAAATTATTTTTAACATCTAGCATAAGAGTGAACCTGAGATAAGTCACTGGTGCTTTCCAGAGTTCATAAATGAAAAACCTGGAGAGAGAGAGCTTAGAAAGGGATGTGCTAAGTATTTTTTTTCTTTGCTTGAGGAACATTGTCACTGAGCTAAGATCTGTGCCAGTCCTCCTCTGTTTTGTATGTGGGATGCCTTCACTGCATGGCTTGCTGAGTGGTGCATAAGTCCACACCTAGGATACAAACCCATAAACCCCAGGCTGCCAAATAGGAGCGTGCGAACCCAACCACCACGCACCAGGCCAGCTTCTGAGCTAAGTATTTTTATTCCCATGGTAGTTAGCAGTTTTCTTAAGTTTTGAGAGTGTTTGCTTCTGATTGCTTTGCCAGGTTAGTCTTCAAATATTCCTTTTATTAAGCCCAAGAGCTTAGGCTGCCAGTGTTCATTTGTACACCTGCTCACAACTGCACTGCCCCAGATGGTTTATTCTGAGGACTGAGCTGGCAGAGCTCTTTGAACTGGGGAGAGGCAGAGAAGCCCAGATTCAATTCCTAACTAAGCTACTTAGGGTTTACATTAATTTCCACACACCTGTCAACTCTTATAGGACCATAAATGTTGTTGATTCTTCCCAAAGAAAAAATTTAGAACACAGTCATGGATAAAATATAGTAGTAGCTACTCAGTAAATTCCATTATATTTAAAGATTATTTCCAAGAACACCTTTGCTCCATTAGATAAATGTGTCCTAACACAAGCCCCATACCCAGTAGTCACTACTTGTTTTTAAGTACTGTGGTAACCTCGCGTCAGTGTAATGTGACTTCAGAGCCCATCCACACCGCCAGGTAGTATTGTGGTGGAGTTCCCTATATTGTTTACTGTGTCTTCCTTTTTAAATGAGAAAATTGGTCTATTTATAGTCAGTGGTGAACATGCTATTATTCCTACAACAACAAAAATACTAACAGTGATTCCCAAAGTGAATTTCATGCATCACTAATTCTTTATAACTTAGCTGTTATCAAATAAATTGGAGAAATAAAACAAGTTTCTTTACTGTGTGAGGTTAAAGCCTTTACTTTACTAACGCACATTGTGAAACTGAGATCTTTATCAGATTTTCCTCAGTTTATTGAATAGCGTCTCCTCAAAGCATCTTATGGGACTAGAAGTGTAGGGAACATCCTTTGCAACATGCTTACGTTACTTTGAGTAATTTGGTGATAAAGCACTTGAAGAATGGAAGAAAAACACCTGAATCTGTGTTCTTGTAATTATAGGTAATTACTAGTTCTTTTTTAAAAAGGAACACTGAGTTTAGCTTCATCTTTATCCTAAGAGATCTTTCCAGAGTTATCTCCATTTCTTTTATATACCATTTCTGAGGAGTAGAAAGATGAACAAACTCATTTCTGAGTACATAAATAGTTGCTGAACTAAAACTGATTTGAAAGCATCTTTCAAGTCCAGTTTAACTTGTCAAGTAATTTTCAATGAGAATAAAATTGCCTTTGATATTTAATTTTTTATGACTTGCAAAAACCATTAAATTACAATGCAAATGTTTCACTAGGAAAATTTTAATCTTCATGTATTACCGTGACGCTGTCTGAGCAGTCAGCACTGTTGGTGGAGGTAAAACTATTTGAACTTCCTGACCTGTGTGGTCACTTTGAGTATAAAAACAACATATAGTAATACACATTACATGAAGGTAACTGTTGCGTCTCATGTGCCATGAAAGCAATTGAAACTTTGAAAGCTTAAAGAGATCTATTTCAAACCAAACAAATTTGCTTCTACATAAACTTTTCTGTTAAATTATAAGCCAAGGAAGTCTGCTATGTATAGAACACTACTTCTGTAAAAAATTACACTGTCATAAAAGTTGGTTATTGTTTCTTCGTTCATGTTATTGATCTGAGTTTGTTTTATATATTTTCTTTTCCTGCTCCTTTGCTAAGTTACACCTGATTTTGAAATATTTGGTTTAATAGACTTGTCAATTCAAAGCAGTCAAAGGAAAAATAAAACGTGTAGCTATAGATTTTGAAACAATATTTAAAATAGAAATTATGGTTCTCCCAAAGTTGTAAACGTGTCTTATGCACTACTGAATGGCATCATTTGACAGCTGAGAAATTCATTTATATCTTCACCTTATTTAAAGGATTTAAAGCTATTCAGCCGAATGTATAAAACTTAGCAAGATAATGAAATTGGTAAAGAAAATGACGGAAAGGAAGGTAGGAACATAATATAGATTGATTGCCTTGGGGAACGGAAGATAAATATATCACTTATGATTTGGTAGCTGCCAAGCTGGAAGGGTACCTTACTTTTTATAAGTGCCTGTTAGGTGTCAGGTGCTTTGCTAAGTGTTTTAATATACATGTTGATGAATGCACTCAACACTTTGAAGGCTCTGAAAGATTAACTGCAAGTCTGCTGACCAAAAGTATCCCCCATTTTGAATTGTTTTCATAGAGAATGTTGTTGCCTCAATTAGATTATTGGCCAATTTAGTAGCTGGTCTTATTTCAGCATGAAGACAGCTGTCTACATCACCTGTTCACCCGTCACATCTTGCACTCATTTACATCTCTTGCATTCTTTGCAGCTAGTCCCAAAATGAAAAATGCATATAGCTAGACATATTAACCACGTTAAGTTTGGGAAGGCAAATCATATTGAGGAGGATGTCTGATTAAAGTGCAGAGTTTAAAGGATTTTTTTCTAATCCTATCACTATTATGAAGCCTCAATTTAATGTCTTAATTTCTCTATTATAAGACTGAGGAGACGAGACAGACGAAACCTTGATTAATGTTTGTGAAAGGTACATCTACGCGAAAGTGCAAAATAGGTTTCTTGGAATGCGTTTAGCTTGAAGGGAATCTAATTAAAACCTTAAATATGTTTTCATTGCCATCATTCTTGGAGACAACTGATAAGATAGAGAAGCTGAGGGAACGGTTCCCAGCCCCCCGGCCCTTGCGGCGCCTCTGCGCGGGACGGACGCCTCCGGGCACCTGCGTCCCCAGCCTCGGAGCGCCCTCGGCGGGAAGGTGTGCGCGTGCGCGCAGGCTGCGCGGCCCGGCCCCGCCCGCTGCTCGCGGGGCGTTCCCGGGCGACTGCGCATGCGTGGCGGGTGAGTGGCCTTGCTGGCGCGTGGGAGCGGGTGGTCTGCGAGCCCCTCCGCGGCCTGGCGCCGGTGGTGCGTGTGTGCCCGTTTCCCGCCCTTTCTCCAGAGCAGCGAGGGGGGAGGGGCTCAGCCAGGGGCTCCAGGCCGCGGCCGGCGAGCTGCAGCGAGCCGAGAGGGAGCCCGGCCCGGCGAGGCCGTGCCTGGGCCGGGGTTCGCGTGGGGCGGCGGGCGGGGTGGGCGCAGGGCCGCCTCGGCGGGAGGGGCCCGACGGAAGGCGTCCCGGCGGGGGCTGCGCGCGCGCGGGGCTGCGGGTCACGGCCCTCGGCGCCTAGTACGTTA
Source organism: Equus quagga (assembly GCF_021613505.1). Taxonomy (NCBI): domain Eukaryota; kingdom Metazoa; phylum Chordata; class Mammalia; order Perissodactyla; family Equidae; genus Equus; species Equus quagga. The sequence continues at coordinate 80,375,187 of NC_060272.1, forward strand.
TCTGAATTTCACTGGAGGTAAACTTTACCTCTGTTTTTTAAAGGTAGTTTTAGAAATAACGGGATAAATAGAATTTGGGGAAGGGAAAGATAAGCATTTTAGGTGAAGGTAACTACTTATGCAAAGACGAAAATAGAAGATGACAGCCCTTTTCTGACGGTGGAGCGCGTTCGGGGTGGAATGGCGCAGCGATGTGCACCCAGGGTTTCGGCGCCGTCTAGGCCGCCCTGCGTTCCCGGACCGAGGCTCCCAAGCCGGGCCGGGCGTCCCCTCTCCCCCAGGTCACGGGCAGTCTGGGGAGCCTGGGTTAACGCTCTGTCCACTGGGCCCCGCTGCCTCCCCCACATTACTTGCAGAAGGCGGGTGATACTGTTGGGATTTATACACTGGGGGAGGGAGCGTCTTGTGTTAAGTGAATTTGATATATGGAAATTGAAGAATTTTATACTTTGAAATGCGATTGGATTTACATATAACTTTCTAAGGTTACATTGGTTACATCGAGTTAAGCGCTCGAAAGGAACAGAGTGTGACCGCGGCTGCTCGGAGCCTGCTGCTCCCTGCCGACCCCGCGCGTCCCTGCGTCCAGCCCCCTGCTCCGCCTGCCTTCTGGAGTCCTCGCGGCTCAGCCTTCCTCTCCCTCGAGGCCGGGCTCCCTGCCTGCGCCTGCGCTTCTGTCCTCTACCGCCACGTGCTCACTCTCGTCCCCTGGCGCCGAACCGGGCTTCTCCAACAGCGCCCACCGCATCATCACGGTTGTCTGTCTGCGTGTCCTTCTGTCTAGAGCAGGGTTTCTCAACCGTAGCACTATTGACCTTTGGGGCCAGATAGTTCTTTGTTGTGGACAGTTGTCCTGGAAACTGGCCTCTACTCCATAAATGCCAGTAGCTCCCTCCCCAGTTATGACAACCAAGAACGTCTCCACACACTGCCCAATGTTCTGGGGGTGGGATCTTCGCTGGCTGCGGGGAGAGCCGCTGATCTAGAGACGAGCCGCGTGCGGCTGAGCAGCAGTTTCACAATCATGTAACAGCACTCCCCAACTCTTTTGGTCTTGAAAATCTCTTTCACAGCAATCTCACAAACCCACTTAGAAAATTTTTAAATAATGCAGTGCTAAAGATATGATAAAATAGTGACTTAAGTAAAAACACTAGTATGTTAAAACTAAAGTTCATTTAATTGTCTTTAGTAATGTTTATTATATAAACACATTTCAATTTTTCCCACTTAAGAAGTGATACACTCAAACCCACTTTAATACTGTAGGAAACATTCTGTGCTAAAATTGCAGCCCCCTGCACTGTCTACTTGTTCCTCCATTGATCTTATCATCTCCAACATATGTTTTATTTCTGTTTATAATCTCTCTGCCTCACTAGAATGTAACCTCCAAGAGGACAGGGACTTTGATTGCCTTTGCTAAGGACAAGGTGCTGCCTCAATAAATGGTTAGCAAATGAATGGATCTGATCAGCTTTAAAAATAAGCTTTCTGGCCTCTGGGTGGTACAGAGGTGAAGTTTGTATGTTCCGCTTGGGCAGCCTGGAGTTTTCCAGTTTGGATCCCGAAAAAAATAAATAAACTTATTTTGGGATGAAATTTGTACTAAAATATAGATTGAAATTTAATTGCCTTTTACAACTATGAAAATAGTTTGCTTAAACTGCTCTTTGGAATTCTTTGTTTTGTACTTAAAGTCAGCTGGACTTTTTTATGGTTTTCTTTCTTTCTTTTTTTTTTTTGAGGAAGATTAGCCCTGAGCTAACATCTGCCACCAATCTTCCTCTTCTTTGCTGAGGAAGACTGGCCCTGAGTTAACATCCATGCCTATCTTCCTCTATTTTATGTGTGGGACATCTGCCACAGTGTGGTTCGACAAGCGGCGCACAGGTCCGCACCTGGGGTCTGAACTGGCAAACCCTGGGCCGCTGCAGCAGAACATGTGAACTTAACCACTGTGCCACCAGGCTAGCCCCTTTTTATTGTTTTCATGTTTTGTTTATAAATGATTAGCTAACAGGTTTTTAAGCTGCAGTTTCAAAGCCCTTTTCCACAGATGCAGCTGTGGAAAGTGTTTAGTATTAATAAATATGAATTCAAATATTCCTGTCTATATCGAGGATATACACATGTATAGATATGTGTGTGCCTATATGAATGCATATGGACACACACACGTATGTGTATACATACATACACGTACTTTTCTTTGTCCTTCGACTCTTCTAGGCAGTATCGTGGAGCAGCTTTGATTGGGCACTGGTTGTATGCTTCAACTCTGCCAGGAGACACTGGGTTTTCCTTGTTGCCTGATTCTCTTCCTGAATGAAAGAGACTCAATCCTGAAATACCAAACCAAAATGAAACCTTTTAGTAGTTTGCAGATCAGTTTGCTGTGTTCTCTCGGTCTTAGCTCAGCCTGCACAGACGCTAATCTTTGGAATTTCCACTTGGAGGTTCTCCAGCCTGATAGTTCCTGGTATACTTTCCTAAAAATGTATTCTTTGTGCTTATTGCCGTAAACTAAAATTACTCATTTCAGGCCTTCATAGCATTCCTCAGGAAGACTGCTACAGACACCTGTCTGTTGATTTGGGTAATTTTTATTCTAAATTATAACCTCAAAAGTAAATAATTCATCCTGCTTTTGATTTTTATACAACTATAGAACCAAACACTTTCTCAAATTAAATATAAACGAAACTATCAAACAATTAAAGTCAGATTATCAGTTCAATGAGAACGTTGTTTTATTGCTGTTAGTAGGCAGTTCTTTTGAGATTACTCCTAGTTTACCTTGAACTGTTAATGAATCAGTTCTTTTACTACTCAGTGTAAGTGCTGTTTCCTCTACCTTGAATGCTCCTTCTCCTTTCTTTGCCTTGTTATTCTTTAACCGTCAGTTTAAATAACACTTCTTGAGGGAAACATTCCCTAATAGCCAGAACCTTATGTCTATCTAACCCAATCTAATTACCCAGTTAACACCTCACTGCTGTTCACTCTAGTAACATTTGTTCCCAATATTTTTATTGTGGTGATCTACACATAACATAAAATTTACCATCTTACCCACTTTTAAGTGTACAGTTCAGTAGCTGTAAGTACATACATACCGTTGTGCAACCATCACCACCGTCCATCTCCAGAACTCTTTTCGTCTTGTAAAACAAACTCTACGCACATTAAGCAACTCCCTGTTCCTCCCCGCCCCCAGCCCCTGGCAACCCCATTCCACTTTCCGTCTCTGTGAATTTGACTACTCTAGGTACCTCATATAAGTAGAATCATACAGTATTTGTCTTTTGTGACTGGCTTATATCACTTAGCATGACATCTTCAAGATTCATCCATGGTGTGTGTAGCATACGTCAAAATTTCCTTCCTATTTAAGGCTGAATAATATTCCTTTGTGTGTATATCCATTCATCTGTTGATGGAGACTTGAGTATTAGTCTCTTGAACCATGCAGAAAACAAAAAGTAAAATTACAAATCAAAGTTACAATAATACTGGCTTTTATAATCATCTATATATTTACCTTTACTGACATCTTTATTTCTTCATACGGCTTTGAGTCACTGTCTAGTTTCCTTTCATTTCAACCTCAAGGACACACTTTACCGTTTCTTGCAGGGCATGTCTATTGGTAACAAACTCCTTCAGCTTTTGTTTATTTGGGAATGTCTTGATTTCTCCCTCACTTTTGAAAGACATTTTTGCTGAATGTAAGATTTTTGGTGGTTCTTTTGGTTTCTTTCAACACTTTGCATATTTCAGTCCATTGCCTTCTGGCCTCCAAAGTTCCCAGTGAGAAATCTGATAATCTTATTCGTGATGCCTTATACTTGACAAGTTACCTCTCTTGGTGCTTTTAAGATTCTGTCTTTTGGCTTTCGATATTTTGATTACAGTGTGCATCACTGTGGCTGTCTTTGAGTTCATCCTACTAAGAGTTCATTAAGCTTCTTAGATGTTTATATTAGTGTCTTTCACCTAATTTGGCAAGTGTTCAGCCATTATTTCTTCAAATAATCTCTCTGTCCCTTTCCCTTTCTTCTCTTTCTGGGACTCCCACAATGTGTGTGTTGGCCCACTTGATGGTGTCCCCCAGGTCCCTTAGGCTCTGTTCACTTTTCTTCAGTTTTTTTTCTTTCTTTCCTCAACTCGATAATTCCACTTATTTATTTATTTAGAGATTGGCACCTGAGCTAACAACTGTTGCCAATCTTTTTTTTTTTCTGCTTTTTCTCCCCAAATCCCCCCAGTACATAGTTGTATATTTTAGTTGAGGGTGTTTCTAGTTGTGGCATGTGGGACACCGCCTCAACATGGCCTGATGAGCAGTGCCATGTCCACGCCCGGGATTTGAACCGGTGAAACCCTGGGCTGCTGAAGCGGAGCAAACGAACTTAACCACTCAGCCACAGGGCTGGCCCCCAATTCCACTTATTTTATCTCCAAGTTTGCTCATTCTAATGCCTGCTCCAATCGGCTTTTGAATCCCTCTAGTGAATTTTTCATTTTAGTTATTGTAATATTCAGCTCCAGAATTTCCTTTTGGTTTCTTTTTATGTTTTCTGTCTCTACTGATATTTCCATTTTGTTCATATATCATTTTCTTAACTTTTTCCACATATTCCTTTAGTTCTTTTAGCATCTTTAGGACAGTTGTTTTAAAGTCTTTGTCTAGTAGGTCTGCCATCTGATCTTTCTCAGGGATGGTTTCTGTTGATTTACTTTTTTCCTTTGAATGGGCCATACTTTCCTGTTTCTTTGTATGTCTTGTGATTTTTTTGTTGTTGAAAACTGGATATTTGAATCTAATAATGTAGTAGTAGTAACTGGAAATCAGATTCTCCCCCTTCCCCAGAATTTTCTGTTTTTTGTTATTGTTTTATTTATTATTTTTGGGTTTTTGATTGTTCTAGGCTGTCTCTGTGCTGAGGATCAGCCTGAGGTGTAAACTTAAGGTCTTCTCAGGTCTTTTCTGAGCCCACACCTGTTCCTGGGCATACATGTGACTTTCTAAATTTCCCCATATATGTGGTTGCTTTTTCTAATGGTGTAGTCCTTAAATGTCTGGCTCTCAAGAGGGGAAAAAGAGAAAAATGAAAGGGGTAAAAACGTGCTGGCCCTTTAGCTCCGCCTCAAAATTGCTTCAGCTGTGGGGGAAATGCTCACAACAATGGGAGCCTTGCAATAATGGCTGCCTGGCTCAGTGTCTGTTCCTCCACGATCAGAAGTGGTAACTGGTGATCGGAACACAGAGCCCCGATATTTGAAGGACAGAGTCCTTATTGCCTATTTTGCTCCCACAAATTGCATACAAGCTGCTCCTGGAACTGTTGAAACTGTGTTCTTAGATTTTGTATTTGTCTGTTTGGCATGCATTATTACAGGGCCAAACTAACGGCCAAAGATGTTTCCATCTTCCCTGCAAGCCAAGGAACCTTGCAACCACAAACCATAGAATGTGTATTTTCACTTCCTGCCCAGTAGGGGACATCCCTTTCCTTTCTACTAACCTAGCAATGAGGGCATAGTCCCAGTTCTCTCTCTTTCTCTCTGCTTCCTTGTGCCTGCATGTGACACATTTCATGTGGCCCTTCATGGTACACTGTGCCTGTCATTTCTAGGGGAACTGTGAGTAACGTTAAACTTTTCTTTCAATGGCATTGAACTCTGCATGTCCTCACTCAGTCAGCTCTATCAATTAAGACCTGAGCACAAAACAGGAACATGTGCAAAGCTTCCTGACACAGGAATGAGGAGTGGGGGATGGGTGGCCACTGCCATGCTAAGTGCCAAAACTGACTGAAATTAACCACAGTTTAAGTCTTCTCCTGGAAGTTGCAAGCCTTTGAATAGACTCTAGAGTTCCAAAATAGTCACATCAGACAGATGGCGCCACTGCCGTTATCTGCGTATGGAGACAGTCCTCCCAGAGTCCTCTAATAGCTTTTATATATACTCTCTTTCGCCATCCATTCCCATGAATACCATTTGGATGTTTGCACCCTCCAGAACTGTCTCACCTCTTTCTGACCACTTTATTTTGAGGCTATAAAATGATGGATTTACTACATGGTGGTTTCACTGAATTATTGCCTACAATTGATAGAGTGATGACTACATTTCATCAAATCTGGGACACCATGGATTGTAAGAATGTACCATCACTTTGAGAAAACATGCTACACACCATTATTTTAAAGTCACGTCCTGATTTCATAGTTGTTAAAATGAGGAAAATATGTATATATCTTAAATCTGTGAATATAATAGTTGTGATGAGTCATGCTTAAGTTTCCTATCACACTTCATGTTATTCCCTTGAAATTATTGATTTCCTATGGTCCAGATTCACTCATTCACTTTTCTGCCAATTCACTGTAAAGTGGACAGTCATTATGACAGTACTAAAGTATCCTGTTTAGTAGTTATCATGGATACCATATTGTTAATGATATGCTGCAACTTCATACAGTAATGATAGGTAATATTTGTTTTCCTACTGTGTGCCAAGGACTATTAGGCACTTTATAGCTGGTAACCCATTTAACTCACAATAACCCTATTAAGTAGGTGTTAATATCTCCATTTGATAGATGAGAAATTTGAGGCACAAAGCAGCGAAAAACTTGCTCAAAGCTGTGCAGGCAGTAGGTGCCAGAGCCCTGATTTAAATCTAAGTAAGTTGGCCCCAGAGTCCATACTCCTAATACTGTATCATCCAGCACAATGGTATCCAGATTGGAAAGGAAGAAATAAAACTATCCCTCTTTACAGACGCATGACTTCTCAGTAGAACATCTGAAGGAATACATAAAGAAGCTCCTAGAACTAATCTGAGTGAGTTCCTCATGCTTACAGGAGAGATCAAAACATAAAAGTTAGTCATATAGGAGCCAGTCCTGGGGCATAGTGGTAAAGTCGCATGGTCCACTTCGGTGTCCTGGGTTTCGCAGGTTCGGATCTCAGGCACAGACCTAGCACTGCTCATCAAGCCATGCTGTGGCAGCATCCCATATAAAATAGAGGAAGACTGGCACAGATGTTAGCTCAGCAAAAATCTTCCTCACACACACAAAAAATCAGTGCTATTTCTAAATATTAGCATTTAATACATTGAAACTGAAATTTAAAACAATTTACAATCCCTTTCCCAAAATTAAATAGTTAGGTATAAATCTAGCAAACCATGTCCAGAAACTGTATGCTGAAATTTTTAAAAGGCTGATAAAATAAATCAAAGAACTAACTAAATGGAGAGATGTACCCTATTTCGTGGATTGGAAGACTTCACATAGCAAAGATGTCAGTTCTCCCTAAATTGATATACAGATTTAACACGATTCCTATCAAATTCCCAGCCATATTTTTTGAAATTATAGGCAAGCTTATGCTAAAATGTGTGTGGAAAGGCAAAAGAACTAGACTACCTAAAATAATTCTGAGTGAAGAGTAACATAGAAAGACTCATGCTCCCTGATTTTAAGAATTAATGTATAGCCACAGGTATCAAGATAGTGTGGTGATGTCAGAGAGAGAAGATGCGCAGATCGATTGGAAAGAACAGAGAACCCAGAAATAGACCCACACAAATATGCCCAGCTGATTTTTGACAAAAGCAAAAAAGCAATTTTTAAAATACCCCTTTCAACAAACAGTGCTACAGCTATCGGACATCCAGAGACTCCCGGCCCTGCCCCTCGCCCAGCAAAGAGCCTGGCCTCAGGTGAAAAGTCATTATTTCAAAGTGGATCAGAGATTTAAATGTACAACTATAAGACTGCTAGAAGTTTTACACAGAAATTCTTTGGGACTTGGGGCCTGGCAAATCTTTCTTATACGTGGCACCAAAAGCAAGACCTGTAAAAGAAAACATTGATATATTTGATTTCACTACAATTAAAAAATTTTGCTCTGTAAGAGACCCTGTGAAGAGGATGAAAAAACAAGCTAAATACTGGAAGATGATATTTTCAAGCTACCTATCTGACAAAGGACTTGTATGCAGAATATATGTAAAATTGCATAAAGAACTCTCAAAACTCCACAGTAAAAACACAGTCCAGTAAGAGTATGACCAAAAAAACATGAGCAGATATTTCACCAGAGTATATGGATAGCACATAAGCATATGAAAGGATGTTTGACATCATTAAGTATTCAGGAAATGTAAATTGAAACTACCATGAGCTAGCACTATACACCCATTGAAATGGCAGAAATAATAAATACTAAATCCTGGGGGAGATGCAAAGAAACTGAATCTGTGATGCACTGCTGGTGGGAATGTAAAATGTTACAGCCATGCTGGAGAAAGTTTTGGCAGTTTCTCAAAAAACATTGAACTATTCACAAAAGACCACATATTATATGATTCCATCTGTATGAAACGTGGAATAATCAAATGTATAGAGACAGAAAGTAGATTAGTGGTTACCTAGGGCTGAGTTTGTGTGGAGAAGTTGAGATTAATTGCTAATGGGTATGGGGTTTCCTTTGGGAGTGATGAAAATGTTCTAAAATTTGTGGTAGGGGCTGGCCTCATGGTCTAGTGGTTAAGTGTGGTGCACTCTGCTTTGGTGGCCTGAGTTCAGTTCCTGGGCACAGACCTACACCACTCATCGGCAGCCATGCCATGGCGGTGACCCACATACAAAATAGAGGAAGATTGGCACAGATGTTAGCTCAGAGCAAATCTTCCTCAGCAAAAAAATTAAGTAAAATAAAATTTGTGGTAATGGTTGCTCTGAATATACTATAAGCCATTGAATTATACATTTTAAATGGACAGATTTTATAGTAATTAAATATTAATAAAGCTGTTTTAAAAATTGCACAGATTGCTTAAATATTTCTACAATAATCTGCAGTATTACAAAGAGAACTCCAACCTCTCTGGCCACAGCGAACTTCATATTTCAGGAATTCAGTTCTTAATTTGATGAGAACATCTTTTATAATTCACCATTATGAAATAAATCATTTTGATGTTCTCAAAATAAACTTAGTCTTACCATACAATCCTGCATCCTACTCCTGGACATTTATCCCCGAGAAATGAAAATGTGTGTCCACACAGAGACCTGTACCTGAATGTTCATAGCAGCTCCTTTTATAATAGCCTAAAATTGGGAACAATCCAGATGTCTTCTAGTGGGTGAGTGGTTAAACAAAGTGTGGCCATACCATGGATTACTGCTCAGCAGTAGAAAGGAGTGAGCTGTTTAAAAAGGGTGTATCTCCAAAAGGAGTGAACTGTTGGTATACACCACAACTCAGATGAACCTCAGTCTCAGGGGAATTATACTGAGTAGGAAAAGTCAATCAAAGGTTATGCAAATATGTGATTCCATTTATAAAAAATTCTTGATGTAATAAAATTCTCGAAATGGACAACAGATTAGTGCTTTCCGGGAGTTAGGAATGGAGGCAGGGAAGGGTAGACGGGGTATGACTCTGAAGGGATGTCCAGCAAACCTCTGTGGTGCTGCAACTTTTATGTGTTTTGCCTGTTGCAGTGGTTCCACAAATCTATACATGTATTAGCCCTATATAGAACCACACACACACAAGTGAGTGTGTAAAATGGGTGAACTCTGAATGAGGTCTATAGATTGTACCATTGTCAGTTTCCTGATTTTGTAAAATATGTAAGATGTTACCTTTGGGGGAAAACAGGTGAAGGATACATGGACCTCTTTGTATTATTTTTTCAACTTCCTGTGAATCTATAACTATTTCAAAATAAAAAGCTTAGGAATGAGAATTGGGTCAGAAAGGAAGAATGTTCTTATGTCCAGATTGTCAAATTCCTCTCCAGAAGGAGATTATGCCAATTTAAATTGTTACCCACATTAGAGAGCATACCAATATCACTACATTCGCATCAGCATTGCCATTCTTTTTTTTTTTTGTAAAGACTGGTACCTGAGCTAACATCTGTTGCCAATCTTTCCTCCTCCCCCTCCCCCTCCCCCTCTTCCTCCTCCTCCTCCTCCCCCTTCCCCTCCCCCAGTACATAGTTGTATATTCAAGTTGTAGGCCCTTCTAGTTCTGCTATGTGGGACACCGCCTCAGCATGGCTTGATGAGCAGTGCCATGTCCGCACCCAGGATCCGAACCAGTGAAACCCTGAGCCACTGAAGCAGAGCACACGAACTTGACCACTCGGCCACAGGGCTGGCCCCTGCATTGCCATTCTTTTGGTTTACTTGTGTCGTTTGTCTGCTTTTGTTTTGCCCATCTGTTTCCCATGCTGAGGATCCATAAGCTAGCCAAAATACTGATAAATGGTTTAGTGCCATGTTTGATGTATATCTAATTAAAGCTTTATTAATCAGGAAAAAAATGTGAAACCTTCATGCAGATGTTCATAGTAGCTTCATTCATAATAGCCAAGAACTGGAAATAATCCTAATATCGTTCAATGAATAAATGTTTAAATAGATTTTAGAACCAGCATGTCAATTTCTCTTTTTTAAATATAAAAATAACTCTGCTTGAGATTATGTTGAATCTATTGATCAGTTTCGGGAGAATTGACACCTTAATAATACTGATTCTTCCAATTCATGATCATAGTATACCTCTGTTTTTATTTAGGTCTTCTCTCATTTCTTTCGGCAATGCTTTATAGTTTTTAGTATAGAAATCTTACAAAATCTTCATTAAATATATACCTAAGTATTTTTTACACTATTTATGTAAAATTGCCTTTAAATTTTATTTCCATTTATTTGCTGCTAGAATGCAGAAGTGCAATTTATTTTTCTGTATTGATCTTGTGTTCTGAAACTTTGATAATCTCACTTATAAGTTCTAGTAGTTTTTGTTGTTGGGGTCGGTGATGCTTCCTTAAAATTTTTTTAAAGTAAACTTTATTTTAGAATAGTTTAGATTTACAGAAAAATTGCAAAGATAGTACAGTGAGTTCCTATATACCTATACCCAGTTTCCCTATTATTAACATTTTGTGTTAGTGTGGTACATTTGTCACAATGAATGAAACAACATTGATACATTATTATTAACCAAAGTCCATACTTTATTCACATCTCCTTAGTTTTCCCCTAATATCCCTTTTCTTTCCCTGATCCTGTCTAGGACACTACATCACATTTAATCACATGTCTCCTTAGGCTCCTCTGGGCTTGGCAGTTTCTCAGATTTTCCTTGTTTTTGATGACCTGACAGTTTTCATAATTACTGGTCAGGTATTTTGTAGAATGTCTCTTCGTTAGGGATTGTCCAATTTTTTGTTCTGATTGCACTGGGATCATGAGGTTTTGGGGAGGAAGAACATAAAGGTGAAGTGCCATTCTCATCACAACATATCAAGGATACGTGTTGTTGATATGACTTATCTCCATTCATGCTGACCTTGATCACCTGGATGAGGGTAGTGTTTCCTTAGGATTTTCTCTGTGAATAATCATGGCTACAAATAGGGACATTTCTTCCTTTCCAATCTTTATGCTTGCTTTTTTTTTTGGCCTTTTTGCATTATCTGGAAAGGCCAGGACAATGTTAAATAAACGTGGTGAGATAGGATATCATTCCTGGTTCCTGAGCTTAGAGAGAAAGCCTTCAGTGTTTCACTACTAAGTAAAATATGAACTTTATATTTTTTGTAGATACCCTTTCTCAGACTCAAGTTCTCTTCTGTACCTAGTTTGCTAGTTTTTAACATGAATGGATGTCGAATTTTGTCAAATGCTTTTGTAGTATCCATACAAATGATCATATGGCTTTTCTCTTTTATACTATTAAACCAGAGGTCAGCAAATTTTTTCTGTTAAGGGCTGAATAGTAAATATTTTAGGCTTATCATAAAAGCAGTTGTACACAATATGATGTGGCCTACAGGCTGTAGTTTCCTGTGACTAAGATTCTCTGCTTGACCACACTTTAGTCAGGCTCCTGAACCTTCTCTAGGCCCATCTGTGCATGTCCCTGTAAAATCCAGTTTCAGCAAGAACCCTGCTGAGTCATTTGAAGCAGAACCCCCACTCTCACTGTCTGATCCGGTTCTCCCTCCTCTGCGCCCCCGAGGGGTGTCTGATCACCTGGCCTGTCTTCAGAAAGAATCTTGTTGATTCAGTTTAGCCAGAATCCCCCTTACTCCGTGTTTTCTCATAGTAATTTTCCGTCCACTGACTCCCCTTACTCCTTGGCTGTAAATTACCAATCGCCCAGGCTGTATTTTGAATTGAGCCCAGTTCTATACTGAAGTCTCTTTTCCTGTATTGCAATAGTCCTAATAAAATCTCTTTTTACAGCTTTAACTACTGTTCAGCTCTGGGTATTTTTTGATACTTGACCCCTGTATTAAATCATCCTTATAGTCTTGAGATAAACCAAACTTGGTCAAAATGTATTATCCTTTTTATATATTGTTGGGTTCAATTTGCTAATATAATGTAAAGAATTTTTGCTTCTGGGCCTGCCTGTGGCACAGCTGTTAAGTTGGCACATTCCACTTTGGCAGCCCACGGTTTGCTGGTTTGGATCCTGGGTGTGGACATGGCACCGCTCATCAGGCCATGCTGGGGCGGGCGGCACCCCACATGCCACAACTAGAGGGACCCACAGCTGAAAATATACAACTATGTACCGGGGGGGGTTTGGGGAGAAAAAGGAAAAATAAAATATTAAAAAAAAAATATCTGGAGGCAAATAAAAATGATGACATACCATACCAACTCATGGGATGCAGCAAAAGCTGTATTAAGAGGGAAATTCATTGCATGGGGCTGGCCTGGTGACGCAGCAGTTAAGTGCACACATTGCGCTTTGGCAGCCCAGAGTTCGCCGGTTCAGATACCGGGTGTGGACGTGGCACCGCTTGACACGCTGTGCTGTGGTAGGCATCCCACATATAAAGTAGAGGAACATGGGCACAGATGTTAGCTCAAGGCCAGTTTTCCTCAGCAAAAAGAAGAAGATTGGCAGCAGTTAGCTCAGAGCTAATCTTCCTCAAAAAAAAGGGAAATTCATCGCAATACAGGCACACCTTAACAACAGGAAAAATCCCAAATTAGCAATTTCAAATTACACCTAACTTAATTATAAAAAGAATAAACAAAGCCCAAAGTCAGCAGAAGGAGAGAAATAATGAAAATCAGCAGAAATAAATGCTATTGAAACAAAAAAGGCAACAGAAATGATCAATGAAACAAAGAGCTGGTTCCTTGAGAAAGTAAATAAAATTGACAAGCCCCTAGCCAGACTTACAAAGAAACAAAGAGAGAAAGCTCAGGTAAACAAAATTAGAAATGAAAAAGGAGAAATAACAATGGACACCACAGCAATCCAATAGATTATAACAGAATACTGTGAAAACTATATGCCAACAAAATGGATAATCTAGAGGAAATGGATAAATTCTTAGACTCTTACAAGCTCCCAAAGCTGAATAAAGAAGAAACAGATTCTGAACAGACCAATCACAAGGAAAGAGATTGAAACAGTAATCAAAAGCATCCCAAAGAATAAAAGCCCAGGACCAAACGGCTTCCCTGGGGAATTCTACCAAACTTTAAGAGAGGATTTAATACCTATCCTTCTCAAGCTATTCCAAAAAATTAGGGAATATGGAACACTTCCTAACACATTCTATGAGGCCAACATCACTGATAACAAAGCCTGACAAGGACAACACAGAAAAGGAAAACTACAGCCTAATATTGCTTATGAACATAGATGCAAAAACCCTCAACAAAATTTTGGCAAGCAGAATACAGCAATACATCAAAAAGATCATACAGCACGATCAAGTGGGATTTATTTTAGGGGCACAGGGATGGTTCAATATCTGCAAATCAATCAATGTGATACACCACATCAACAAGTTGAGGAATAAAAACCACGTGATCATCTCAGTAGATGCAGAGAAAGAATTTGACAAGCTCCAACAGCCATTTATGATAAAAACTCTGAACAAAATGGGCATAGAAGGGAACTACCTCAACATAATAAAGGCCATATATGACAAACCCACAGCCAACATCGTACTCAATGGGCAAAAACTGAATGCCATCCCTCTGAGAACAGGAACGAGAAAAGGATGCCCTCTATCACCACTCTTATTCAACACAGTACTGGAGGTTTTGGCCACAGCAATTAGGCAAGAGAAAGGAATAAAAAGAATCCAAATAAGGAGTGAAGAAGTGAAACTCTCTATGTTTGCAGACGACATGATCTTATATCTAGAAAACCCTAAAGAACCCATTGGAAAACTATTAGAAATAATTAACAACTACAGTAAAATTGCAGGGTACAAAGTCAACTTACAAAACTCAGTTGCTTTTCTATACTCTAATAACAAACTTAGAGAAAGAGAACTCAAGAATATAATTCAATTTACAATCCCAACTAAAAGAATAAAGTACTCAGGAATAAACTTAACGAAGGAGGTGAAACTATAAGACATTACTGAAAGAAAGTGATAATGACAAAGAGATGGAAAGAGATCCCATGCACATGGATTGGAAGAATAAACATAGTTAAAATGTCTGTACTACCCAAAGTAATCTACAGATTCAATGCAATCCCGATCAGAATCCCAATGACATCTTCATGGAAATAGAACAAAGAATCCTAAAATTCATATGGGGCAACCAAAGACCCCAAATTGCTAAGGCAATCCTGAGAAAAAAAAAAAACAAAGCTGGAGGTATCACAATCCCTGACTTCAAAATGTACTACAAAGCCATAGTGATTAAAACGGCATGGTACTGGTACAAAAACAGGCACACAGATCAATGGAACCGAACTGAAAGCCCAGAAATAAAACCGCACATCTACAGACAGTTAATCTTTGACAAAGGTGCCAAGAACATATAATGGAGAAAAGATAGTCTCTTCAATAAATGGTGTTGGGAAAACCGGACAGCCACATGCAAAAGAATGAAAGTAGACTGTTGTCTCAAGCCATACACAAAAATAAGCTCAAAATGGATCAAAGACTTGATGATAAGTCCTGAAACCATAAAACTCGTGGAAGATAATGTAGGTGGTACACTCTTTGACATGGAACTTAAAAGGATCTTTTCAAATACAATGTCTTCTCAGAGAAAGGAAACAAAAGAAAAGATAAACAAGTGGGAGTTCATCAGACTAAAGAGCTTCTGCAGGGAAACTAAGATCAAAACAGACAACCCACCAATGGGGAGAAAATATTTGCAAATCATATGTCTGACAAGCGGTTAATCTCCATAATATGTAAGGAACTCACACAACTGAACAATAAAAAACAAACAGCCTGATCAAAAACTGGGCAGAGGATGTGATCTGACATTTTTCCAAAGAAGATATGCAGATGGCCAATAAACACATGAAAAGATGTTCAACATCATTATCATCAGGGAAATGCAAATCAAAACTACACTAAGATACCACCTTACGCCTGTTAAAATCACTAAGACTAAAAATAACAAATGTTAGAGAGGGTGTGGAGAAAAGGGGACCCTCATATGCTGCTGGTGGGAATGCAAACTGGTACAGCCACTGTGGAAAACAGTATGGAGATTCCTCAGAAAACTAAAAATAGAAATACCATATGACCCAGCTATCCCACTACTGGGTATCTACCCAAACAACTTGAAATCAACAATCCAAAGTAACATATGCACCCCTATGTTCACTGCAGCACTATTCACAATAGCCAAGACATGGAAGCAATCCAAGCGCCCATCAACTGATGACTTGATAGAGAAGATGTGGTGTATATATATATACAATGGAATACTACTCAGCCATAAAAAAGGACAAAATCATCCCATTTGCAACAACATAGATGGACCTGGAGGGAATTATGCTAAGTGAAATAAGCTAGACTGAGAAAGACAAACACCAGATGATTTCACTCATATGTGGAATATAAACAAACACATACACAAAGAAAACAGTTCAGTGGTTACCAGGGGAAGGGGGTAGGGAGTGGGCACAGGGGGTGAAGGGGAGCACTTATGTAGTGACAGTCAAGAAATAATGTACAACTGAAATCTCACATTGATGTAAACTATTATGAACTCAATTAAAAAAATACAAAAAATAACTGAATACCATTTTTTTAAAAAAGAATTTTTGCTTCTATGGTCATGTGAAACATTGGTCTGTGATTTTATTTTATAATGGTTGACAAGTTTTCATGTTAGATTTACAGTGGCTTCATAAAACAAGTTGCAAAGTATCCTTTTTCCTCTGTTTTCTGGATGATAAAATTAACAACATTTCATCTTTAAATGTTTGATCGAACTCATCAGTGAATCTCCGCCTGGAGTCTTCTCTTTGGGGAGGTTTTTCGATAAAATCAATCTATCTTTCATAAATATAGGCCTATATGCTTCCTTAAATAACATGGTTTAGTTATACTTGTTTTTTTGTTTGTTTGTTTTTTGTTTTTTTTTTTTTGGAGGAAGATTAGCCCTCAGCTAACTACTGCCAGTCCTCCTCTTTTTGCTGAGGAAGCCTGGCTCTGAGCTACCATCTGTGCCCATCTTCCTCTACTTTATACGTGGGACGCCTACCACAGCATGGCTGCCAAGCAGTGCCATGTCCGCACCCGGGATCCGAACCAGCGAACCCCGGGCCGCCGAGAAGCAGAACATGTGGACTTAACCGCTGCGCCACCGGGCCGGCCCCTAGTTATACTTGTTTTTGAACTTTATATAAATCTATCATATGTCTTGTGTTTTGCTCCTTCTCCTCCTAGAGGGAAACTGCTTGTTCATAGAGGGTTCTTTATATTTCCAGATTTAATTTGTGAGACCAGATGTTTATTAGCAAGCTTTTACACAGATGAGTCTTTGATGGAGAAAGGAAAGGAGGAGTACTTGGTACATGCAAGGTTTTTTGTTTTTGTTTTAGGATCCTAGGTAGAACGCCTAGTTCTTTGGTTTTGAAAAGGAGAACAAAAGCGACGTCTAGCAGGCAGTCCTCATTTTAAACTGCTACTCGGCGCATTTTGAAGTCTCTTCCTCAGCCTGGGGAGCCCGGCATGTTGGAGGCCCGCTCCCCCAGCTGCCTTGGTCGTGCAGGCATGAGGCCGAGCCTGTCATCAGATACACCCACACAGGCCTTGGAATAGGAAGGGAGCAACTTGACAAAGCTCTTGAATCTTCGCTGATTTTCAACACATCACTTACTGTAAAATTCAGACACAGTATTTAACAAAGCAAGTAGGGTGCTGTTTTTATATTCTTGGATAACTTGATTTACAAATGTGTTTGGCACCTGTGTAGTAGGGAATTTGACCTCACCCAGGGAGAGGTTTGGCCTTTGTCCTGGCTCTTGGGAGGTAACCTGTAAACACTTGGACTTTCCCAAATGCTGGGAATATTTTTGTTATCCCTGACGGAGGGCCCTCGGGCCTTATCAGCCCGCCCTCAGGGACGGGGGAGCTGGAGACATTACAACCAGGTGGGCAGTAATTCAATCAATCATGCCTTCATAATGAAGCCTCAATAAAACGGGACACTACAGCTCGGCCGAGCTTCCCAGGTTGGCAAGACTCCATGCGTGTTGTCACCCGTGGATCTGGGACAGTGATGTGTCCTGAGGGCAGTGGGAGCTTCCTGTGTGGAACTCTCCTAGACTCTGCGCTACACATCTTTTCCTTTGCTGCTGCTCTGTATCCTTTCCCTGTAATAAATGTAACTGGGCATAATTGCTTTCAGTGGGTTTTGTGAGCCTTTCTAGCAAATTATTGCACATGAGGGCGGTTTGGGAACCCCAAGCTGGCGGTTCTCAGGAGGCTCGGGCAGAGCTGGCTGCCTGGAGAGCTGTGCTGGAACCTCACAGTTTGGCAACTCCAGGTAGCACCACAAGAAGTAATCGTACCTGGCCATCAGGTCATGCAAAACACCTGCCTCATCTCCCTCGCTCTGTTTTACTTTTCTTCTCTTTTTCCTTGTCATCCCTTTTATTTTTCATCTCTCTTTCTATGCCCCTCCTTTTTTATCGATCCTTCACTTATCCTGTCAATAACACCCATGAGCCTTAGACCACGCCAACAGTGACATTTCACCATGAAAAGGTCTTTGATTAAGAGACTGCTGTGAAATGTCTGCACATGGTCATTGGGACACCAGAAGCAGGCAAAATGTCTTGAGATAACTTATGGTGAAAGTCTCATTCTGCAAGCAATCATAAAAAATGAAAATCTCGTGTAAAAGTTGAATACATTTAAAGGAAAAGTCTGCATTTGTTAAACTGTAGTTCAATGGAAGCTCTCTATGGATGTTTGGTCTCATTTAAATATGTATATATCCCTTATAAAACTCACTTTCCGTTTGGATCCTTACCTTGAAATAAAAATGTTTTAACTGTTATTTGACGGGAAGGGAAAACCCCACAGCACTTGTACTTATTTATCTCCAGGTTATAGACAATTTGAGAAATGAGTGACTCCGAAGATGACGATATCCCCCAGCTGTCTTCCCACACCCTGGCAGCTCTCCAGGAATTTTATGCCGAGCAGAAGCAACAGATCGACCCAGGTGGGGACGATAAATATAACATTGGCATAATAGGAGAGAACTGGGTAAGTAAACGCGTTCCACGCCTCTCAGGAAGCAGTGGTGTGGAACCTGTTCTGTGCCTAGTACAGTGTTCGTCTGCATCCCACCTAATACCCAAATCTATCTTGCCGGTCATTCGGGAGCTGCACCTCTTTGGGGAGCTAGGACAGAAGGCAGTCCCTGAATATTTTAAGACAGCACGAGTGCAGATTTTCCTGGTTCTGGCTCTCAAGCAGGTTGGTGCTCAGAGGAGGGGACTTCTCTGACGGCATGTCAGTAGGTCCAGCGCCAACCTGGGCTTCCTTCCTGATGCTGCTGCCTTCGAGTGGTTTGTGTGGAGCCCAGCAAGCTTTGGGGACAGAGAAAATCGGTATCACTGCCGTCACTGGGGTAACTGAACTTGAACATGTAACGAAAAATTGCTGAAAGGGAATTTCTAAAGAAGATATTAATAGTGTCTGGTGCATAGTGTGTATTTCAAATTTGTTTTTTTTTGGTCCAAATAAAAGTAGGAATTAAAAAAGAAAAAAAATGAGTTGAGAGAAACTCCTAACCTAAGCTGGAACCTAGAAATTTAAATTTTTTGAAGGATATAGTTGAGAAATAGGTGATACTTGAATTGTTCTGTCTGTGCCTACCCTCGATAATAGATTTGTCTCTCTCCATCCCTTTACAACTGGCAGGAAGCTTGCTTATATATGTATATTTTATAGTCTTTCTACATTTTGTATCAAGCTTGGATCTCCTAAGTTATATAAAATTTCCCTATTTACCATCTATTTGAAACTGACTGTGATAAAAATGCTTCTTTATATTTCCTGTAAATGTTCCACCCACCCAGAGCCTCTTTCTCACCATCTGCCTTCTCTGCATGGTCTTGTCCTCCAGCCCGATGCTTCGAGAGAAAGTAAAATCAGAAGCCTGAAGTGCTGCATTATTCCTGAGTAATCTACCTTTTTCTCTTGTCCTTCTGCCTAATTTTTTAAATACTATGTACTTTTTCGTCATTCTAAAAGTAATCTCTGTTTGTTATAGAAAATATATAAAAACATAAACAACAAAAAAATGAAAGCTAGTCCTAATCCCACTACCTAGCATGAGCGATTTTTATAATTTTGACACTTTTTTTGTTTTGCTTTTTCTCTTTTTTTAATTGAGGTATAATTGACATACAACATCATCTTAGTTTCAGGTGTACAACATAATGACTTGATATTTCTACATATTGCAAAATGATCCCCACTGTAAATGTAGTTAACATCCATCACCACACATTGTTACAGAGTTTTTTTTCTTGTGATGAGAACTTTTAAGATCAACTCTCTTATCATCTTTCAAATATACAATCCGGTTTTTGTTGTTTTTTTTTTTGAGGAAGATTAGCCCTGAGCTAACTACTACCAGTCCTCCTCTTTTTTTGCTGAGGAAGCCTGTCCCTGAGCTAACATCCGTGCCCATCTTCCTCTACTTTTTTTTTATATGTGGGATGCCTACCACAGCATGGTGTGCCAAGCAGTGCCATGTCTGCACCGTGATCCGAACCGGGGAACCCCGGGCCGCTGAGAAGCAGAACGTGCACACTTAACTGCTGCGCCACCAGGCCGGCCCTCCACAATACGGTATTGTTAACTACAGTCACTATGCTGTACGTCACATCCCCAGGACTTAGTTATTTTATACCTGGAAGTTTGCACCTTTGACTGTCTTCATTCATTTCACCCACCTGCCACCCTCTGCCTCTGCCCAACACCAATCTGTTCTCTGTTTCTATGAGCATGGTTTTGTCTTTTTTTTTTGATTCCCTGTATAAGTGAGATGACACAGTATTTCTCTTTCTCTGTCTGAGTTATTTCACTTGGCATAATCATGTTGTTGCAAATGGCAGGACTTCCTCATTTTTTATGGCTGAATAGTATTCCATTGTGTTTGTATACCACATTTTCTTTCTCCACTCATCTGTTCACGGACACTTAGGTAGTTTCCATATCTTGGCTATTGTAAATAATGCTGCAATGAACTTGGGGGGTGCATATATCTTTTCAGATTAGTGTTTTCATTTTCTTCAGATAAATACCCAAAAGTGGAATTGCTAGATCATATTACAGTTCTAATTTTTTTTGAGGAAAAACTACTGTTTTCCATAGCAGATGTTCCAATTTACATTCCCACGAACAGGGCACAAGGGTTCCCTTTTCTTCACATCCTTGTCAACACTTGTTATTTCTTATCTTGTTGATAATAGTCATTCTAACAGGTGTGAGGTGATATCTCATTGTGGTTTTGATTTCCACTTCCCTGATGATTAGTGATGCTGGGCATCTTTTCATGTACTTGTTGGCCATCTGTATGTCTTCTTTGGAAAAATGTCTATCCAGGTCCTCTGCCCATTTTTTAATCAGGTTGTTTGTTTTTTTGCCAGTGAGTTGCATGAGTTCTTTATATATTTTGGATATTAACCCATTACGAGTTATATGATTTACAAATATTTTCTCCCATTCAGTAGGTTGCATTTTTCATTTTGTTGATGGTTTCCTTTCCTGTGCAGAAGCTTTTTAGTTTGAGGTAGTCCCATTTGTTTGTGTTTGCTTTTGTCACCTTTGCTTTTGGGGTCAAATTTAAAAAACCATAGCCAAGACCAATGTCAGGAAGCTCACAGCCTATGTTTTCTTCTAGGAGTTTTATGCTTTCAGGTCTTACATTCAAGTCTTTAATTTATTTTGAGTTAATTTTTGTGTATGGTGTAGGATAGTGGTTTAGTTTCATGTTTTTGGTTGCGGATGTCCAGTTTTCCCAACACCATTTATTGAAGAGACTGTCCATTCCCCATTGTATATTCTTGGCTCCTTTGTTGTACCATATATGCATGCATTTATTTCTGGGAGCTCTGTTCTGTTTCATTGATCTATGTATCTGTTTTTATGCCAATACCATACTGTTTTGATTGCTATACCTCTGTAACATAGTTTGAAATCAGGGAGCGTGATGCCCCCAGCTTTGTTCTTCTTTCTCAGTATTGCTTTGGCCATTCCAGGTTTTTTGTGCTTCCATACAAATTTTAGGATTGTTTGTTCTGTTTCTGCGAAAAATGCAATGGGAATTTTGATAGGGATTGCATTGAATCTGTAGATTGCTTTGGGTGGTATGAGCATTTTAACAGTATGAATTCTTACAATCCATGAGCATGGAAAATCTTTCCATTTATTTGTGTCTTCTCCATTTCTTTTAGCCGTGTCTTATAGTTTTCAGTGTATAGGTTTTTCACTTCCTTGGTTAAAGTTATTCCTAGGTTTTTGTTCTTTTTGATGCAAATAAATGGAACTGTTTTCTTAATCTCTCTTTCTGATAGTCTGTTATTAGTGTATAGAAATGCCACGAATTTCTGTATATTGATTTTGTATCCTGAAACTTTATTGAATTAATTTATTAGTTCTAACAGTCTTTTGGTGGAGTTTTAGGGTTTTCTATATATAATATCATACCTTCTGAAAATAGTGACAGTTTCATTTTTTCCTTTCCAATTTGGATGCCTTTTATTTCTTTTTCTTGCCTAATTGCTCTTGCTAGGACTTGCAATACTATGTTGAGAGATGTTTTGTTTTGTTTATAAAATTCAATAAATCTCCTAGGAATTAAAAAAAAGTTATATGAAGTATAGGAAAGAGAACATTATAAAACTAGAGGATAAATCCAGGAGGCTCAACATTCACCTAATTGGAGTTCCCAAAAAATAGAACAGAAAACAAAGAGGAGAGGAAATCTTCAAAGATTAATATTAGAAAATTTCCAAAAACCTAAGACCTTCACTAAGATATGATTATGATAATTGTGAAAATATAGTAACAAAGAAGATGCTAGAACTTTCCAAAGGAAAAGTAGGTCACCTACAAAGTCTCAGGACTATGAGTCACATTGTACTTCTCCATAGCTTTACTGGAAACTAGAAAAAAGTGAAGCAATGCCTTCAATATTTGCAATGAAAATTTTCTTCAGCCTAGAATTCTGTACTCAGCTGAGCTACCAATAAAATATGAGGATAAAATAAAAACATTTTATACATGACGAGTCTCACAACATTTGGCTCCCATGCACCACTTTTCACAAGCTGCAAGAGGACACTGGAAGAATTAGGGATAGGTTCAAAGAAACCAAGAAAATGACACAATCATACACTTATTAACTCTAGGAAAAACAAAAGGTACCATTCTGGAAGGAAATGCAACCATAGTATGTTACTTGGCTCAGCAGTGAACCCTGCTGATTTTAACTAAACTAAACTTAGGTAACAACTATATGGGGTGGGTGAGATATAAGCGAAGGGTATGTATGAGGAGTGAAATCCTCATCTACCACAGTAAATACATAATATGAAGTAGGTTAATAAAGAAATGACGTTTAAAACATAATATTTAGAAATATGGGGACAAAAGATTAAAGAGCCAACAGCTGAAATTGCTTCTGAGGAGTGGGACTCAGCGGTGGGGAGATGTGGGGCAGAGGACTGTTGTGTTTCTTTATAAGCCTAGAAGTGCTTTTCCCTTTTAAAGCCATGTTCATGTAGCACATTGATTAAGAGTAAGATTTTTTATTTTTTTTATTTTTTGAGGAAGATTAGCCCTGAGCTAACATCTGCTGCCAATCCTCCTCTTTTTGCTGAGGAAGATTGGCCCTGAGCTAACATCTTTGCCCATCTTCCTCTATTTTATATGTGGGATGATGGCACAGCATGGCTTGATAATCGGTGCATAAGTCAACAAGTGGGATCCAAATCCGCAAACCCTGGGCCGCTGAAGCAGAGCACGCGAACTTAACTGCTATGCCACCGGGCTGGCCCGATGATTTTTACTTTTTAGAATGATGTGAGAAGAGTCAAAACACATCACTCTGCCCTGACAATGTTGGAGTGAGGGAGAAGGGCAGCTCAGTAGCCAACCATCAGAAAACTCTGCAGCCTTCCAAATCAAGTGAAACAGAAGCCCCTACATACCATGTACCCTAGGGGCTTTCCTCCAGCTTTCCAAGCAAAGGAGAGTCAGAGCTTGACATTTTTCCTGTAGCTAAGAAAGGTTAGACACACACATCTAGACGCAGTTATAGACAGAGACATGAATTCATATTTAGTCATACCTGGCTTAATGACGTGGATGCATTTTGATAAATGTCGTTAGGCAATGTCATCGTTGTAGGAACATCACAGGGTGTACTAACACAAACCTAGGCGGTATAGCCTACTACACACCTAGGCTATATGGAACTAGTCCTATGGGACCAACCTCGTATAAGTGGTCCATCATTGACCAAAACTTCGTTATGTGGCACATGACTGTACATATATCCAAATGAATACGTACATTCTGTTTGGAAACAGTTTTTTCCCTTGGTATTTTGTAGGTACAAAAATCACATAACATGCAAACACTAGCAGTTTTTCTTCTTTGTTGGCTGTCATTCATTTATTGCTTTTCTTGCATTAATGCAGTGGTTAGGTCTTACAGTAAAACGTTGAATAACAGTATCGAAAGCAGACATTCTTGCCTTGTTTTTTTCTCATGGGGAAAAAGTATGATACTGGCTGTCAGTTTTTTCTAGATGCTGTTTATCAGTTTAAAGAAGTTTTCTACTATTCCTAATTTGCTAAGAGGTTTTTTTTTTTAATCATGAAAGGGTGTTGAATTTAGTTAAATGTTTTTCCTTTTGCATTTATTGAAATGATCATATATTTTTTTGGAAACATTTCTGTTACCGAGCCCCAAGGGCCCGGTGACCCGCAAGTGGGTCCTTGTGCCCGGAGCCGCCCACACCAATAGAAAAAAACCAGGTTCAGAATAGCAGGGCAGAAACACTACTCACAGATCAGTGAATGGAGGAGGCAGAGCTGTGCTCTAAGACACCTCCGGAGAGAAGGGGAGCAGGCTTCTTACGACGTGAAGGGGGCGGGGTCTCGAGTCATCGCTGGGCCGGGGCCTCTGGGGCATGTGCCCATGCTCCCTTCGTGCACACGGCACCTTTTGCGCTCGGCACCCCATCGCGCCCTGGGCCTTTCTGGTTGAGACCGGCTCTGCGGTTGGGCCCCGTGGCGGTGCTCTGCCTTGGTTCCTGCAAGCAAGCGCAACTCACAAAGGATCCGCGTGGGACCTGCTGTGGGGACTCCCCGCTGACGCCGTTAGAGCCGGAGCTGTGGGCTCGCGCCCTCGCCGCCTGCCCGCTCGGGAGAGGCCTGTGGGGAACGGCCCACCATGGCTGCGGAACCCCCTTTCCCACGGAAATCACCCAGCGTTTACAAGCGAGTAGATAAGTGAGGACCGTTAGAACTGAGAAGACAGCACAGATAGGAGGCGGAAAGACAGACAGCTCGCGCGACGGAGGGAGGGCGTCAGGGCAATCGCGGACGAGAGCGGGCCTGGAGGCGCGGC